>NC_026000.2:9369947-9594947 GCF_000442705.2 Elaeis guineensis | reverse complement strand
AGATTAGATATATTAGATATAGGTATATATATGTATTTATGTAACTGTATATAGACATGGGTGTTTTTTCGTGAAACAACTATTGTATTTAAAACTCGAGTCACCTCCCCTTGCAGTCCCTTCAAGCCATTAGATATATTAGATATAGGTATATACGTATTTATGTATGTCTGTATGTAGACATGGGTGTTTTTTCGTGAAACAACTATTGTATTTAAAACTCGAGTCACCTCCCCTTACAGTCCCTTCAAGCCACCTCCCCCGCTACCTAGGGTTTTATCAACGTTCCTATCGATCTCCCGCCAGAGCCAAGAGAGAAGGGGAAGAGCTCGCGGAAGCCAAAGAAGAGGCAGCCATGGCGTCCACCAAGGTCCAGAGGATCATGACCCAACCGATTGTACGCTCTTCTCCCTCTCTTCTTCTAGAAAGCCTCATCTTTCTTGATATTTCTACTTAACCAAATGGTTTCTTTTGCCTTGTGTTCTAATCGTGGGTGGGGATTTGGTGCTCGCCGGCAGAATCTTATCTTCAGGTTTCTTCAAAGCGTAAGTTCTGGTGGTTCTCTCCGTATCTTTAATTTATTTTCATGTTCTTTTGATTCAATAAACTTGCCGATTTTGTTGATGTTTTTCGTTGTTGGATTGCTCCAGAAAGCACGCATCCAGATCTGGCTGTTTGAGCAAAGGGATTTGAGGATAGAAGGGCGGATTATAGTATGTTCTTCGTCATATATCTTCTCTAGGGTTTATGGTTTGAGCATTTTACATTCGATTTCATACCAGTACCTTGATTTTGCTAATGAATCAGGAGCAGATATTGACTATGGAGATTTTTTTTCCCCTTGGTGTTTTTCTGCTGTGTTCTGTGTGCTTGATGTCACACGCTCATATTAATTTAGGATTATAGATATCAATAATATGCCACTCAACATATTGATATTCGTGATTTCTTTACTTGTTGGTGGTCGAATCTTTCATGTACTTACAGAAGACAATGAACGAATCTGATGCTAGCTTGTTAACCATGGACATTATGTATTTTGAAATATAAGAAGTAAGAAAGAATTAGAATGGAGTTCAAGGGGGTAAATCTTAAATAATCAGTTGCTTGCTTGGATTTATAGGCAGTGGGGCGAGAATGATGAGATCAGGGTATCAAACTATCACTAGACTTTTCTTTTTTTGTAACATATTTGTTCTCGAATATTTTTTTGTGGCATTTTTTATATATGTTCGTTCCTGGTACTTGCAATGTGTGTATACGTGGTGGACACTTCTAGTAGAAAGAATTGCTGATTTCTTCTTCTTCCTCCTCTTTTCTTTTGCCCTTTTTTTTGTATGGATGGTCTTTTTCCTGCTTAAGTTTAAAACAGAATACGATAATTTGCAAATATAGCCAATTGTCCTTATGTTATGCTTAGGTAACAGTAACTTCTTGAAATGCTTGGTATTTGCTTGAACTGGTACAACAAAATATTTTTGTAAGTTAGATGACTTCCAAAAAGTTTTGGCTTTTTGAGAGATATTAGGCAGTAACCCTGGTCGGTCCTCTCATATAATGGTTCAGATTTTCAAAACTCACATAGACACAAACATCTTTTCTGTGTCTTATATATGTAGATAAGTATTTGTTGTATTAACTAATGAAATGACTGTTGGATATTTTTTTGGAACAAGTTAAGCAAATGGTACTACCCATTTAATGCTTTAAAACATCATTCATCATTATTATGAGATTTAAGTTTGATGGTCTCATTTCCAGATCAACAAATTGTACAGTTTTAGTTGTCATTAGTTTTGGTGGAAGGCAACTTAGCAGCTAGTTCGTTTGATGTTTCAGTCATAGAATCATGATTTTGATTACAGGGAAGCAAAAGTTTGGTGGTTGGACAAGGGTTGATTCCCATACTTGGCATTGTCAACATATTTTAAGTTCCCTTTTCTAGCTGATTATCCTTGCTCTCTCATGCCAGTTGTGTGATATTTCCACCTTAGATGACTACTGCTACAAGGTTGCATCATTGTTTATATCGACTCATGATATGCATGGGAGAGAAAACTTCTTCAAAATGCTAGAGGTTGTGTACGTGAATTTTAAGCATAGAAGCCTAACTTTAGTGGATGCTCACAAAATTGGTCAAAACTAAACCCCAAGATTTCCTGTTTTGGAAAACTTATTTAGAGATTGAATCAAATGTCCACTTAAATGTGGCAGAGAAACAATGAGAACAAAAGTTTATTGTAATGCTGTTATAATGGGCTGTCATAAAGATAATTGATTGTTTAAGTCAGTTTGAGCTGGTACCACCCAAAATCACTGAAATTGGACCAAAACCAATCAATTTTGGAAGAAACTGCCACAACTGACCAAAACTCAGAACTAGGATTTATTTTAGGTTTGGTCTTGATTGGAATCGATCAGTTTCAGTTGAAACAAAAGGTTCATGGTTTTTCATACCGTGCTGAACCAGTCGATACACCCCGTATCGGACCGGCGGAGAACCGGCACGGTTTGGCCTGTGGAACAGGTATACTGGAGGAGGGAGAGGGAAAGAGAGGGAAAGTGAGAAAGAGAGAGAGGAGAGGGAGGGAAACTCTAGCCGTTGAAGGCCGACGGTGGCCTGCTACGGCCATTGGAGGGCTTCCGCGGTCCGATTATTGCCCGATAGGATTTTTACAAAAGCGAAAAAGAGAAAGAGAGAGCTCAAAAGGGGGGGGACGTACCGGACGGACGACATTTCCGTCACGAGGTCCCCGATGGCCGACGAGCCCACGCCGATGGGCTTGAGGGCGGTCGAGTAGGAGGAGGGCCTCTATGGCTCCATCCCCCTCTTTTTCAAAACAGGGGTTCGCCCTTGTTTGGGATTTTTTTTTTTGATTTTAACACATGAAGTTGGCAATCCAGTTGCCGACCTCACGAATTTAAAAAAAAAAAATTAGATGGAGTCGGCATATTATTTGCCGACTTCGCCCGTTTAAAAGAAAAAAAAACACGGAACAAGGGTGAACCCTTGTTCCGCATTGGAGGGTGGAGGCCGTCCTCTGCACGCCCGGCATCGGCCACCCTCGACCCTCGCTTGCCAGTCATCGGAGAAGTTGCGTCGATATCGGTGTCCGTCCGGAGACCTCTGACGGCCTCTGGTGAGTCTGTTCCTCTCTCTCCTTCTCTCCACTCGTATCGAGCTCGGAAAGAGCTCTGATGGCCTTCGGCGGCTGCTAGAGGCCATCTCTTCCTCTCCCTCTCCTCTCCTTCTCCCCCCTCTTCCTCTTTTTCTTTTCTTTTTTCTCCCTCTGGGCCGTTCTCTGCCGTGTCGGTTCGCGTCGGTCCGATATGGTATGGACCTGTACTGACTCGTGCCGCCGACCGGCCAGCATGGATCCCGGTCCTGGTTCCTGGAACCTTGAATAGTGTTGGGTATAAAATACCCACAGCCGAAGTCCTCAGCAGAATCGACTACATGACAACTCCGCCCGGACTCCTACGGGAGCCGGGCTCCGCCGCCGACAACTCCAATCGCAAGTAGACTCCACCCGGGCTCCTACGAGAGCCGGGCTTCGTCCTCAACTCCAACAGCTACAAGCAGACTTCGTTCGGACTCCTACGGGAGCCGGACTCCGCCGACAACTCCAACCGCAAGTAGACTCCGCCCGGACTCCTACGGAAGTCGGGCTCCGTCCTCAACATCAAACCGCTGGTAAGCCTTGACCGGACTCCTACGGGAGCCGGACCTCCCCTCTGACTTTAATTGCAGGAAGACTCCAACCGGGCTCCTACGGGAGCCGGGCTTCGTCCTCAGCTCCAACAGCTACAAGCAGACTTCGTCCGGACTCCTACGGGAGCCGGACTCCGCCGACAACTCCAACCGCAAGTAGACTCCGCCCGGACTCCTACGAAAGTCGGGCTTCGTCCTCAACATCAAACCGCTGGTAAGCCTTGTCCAGACTCCTACGGGAGCCGGACCTCCCCTCTGACTTTAATTGCAGGGAGACTCCACCCGGGCTCCTACGGGAGCCGGGCTTCGTCCTCAACCCCGACAGCTGCAAGCAGCCTTCGTCCGGACTCCTACGGGAGCCGGACTCCGCCGACAAAATCAACCGCAAGCGGACTCCGTCCGGACTCCTACGGGAGCCGGACTCCGTCCCCAACTCCGACGGCTACAGACAGACCGTGTCCGGACTCCGTCCGGACTCCCACGGGAGCCAGACTCCGCCGACAATTTCCACCCATCGCAAGGAAGATTCCGCCTGGACCCCTACGGGAGCCGGGCTCCGTCCACAACGTCAGCTGCTGGTAAGCCGTGTCCGGACTCCTACGGGAGCCGGACTCTGTATCTGATTTTGATTGCAGGGGATTCACCCGGACTCCCACGGGGGCCGGGCTCCACCCACGACCCCAATCGCAAGGAGGGCTCCGCCCGGACCCCTACGGAGGCTGGACTCCGACCGCTGTCGAGCTTCAGCCAACAGATCTGCACTCCCAGGCCACAATCACGGCCACGATCCTGCTCCACTTCCTGCGGCGGACTCCGCGCAGCTTCATCACTCCCTGACAGGCCGCAGTAACGGTCGCAACACTGCTCCACTCCCTACGACGGATCCCACGCCCACGCGGCTCCATTACTACCTGACAAGCCACGATAAACGGCCGCGATCCTGCTCCACCTCCTGCAACGGATATTGCACGATTCTCCCATTCGCTGGCAAGATACGACAGCATCCGCGCCCCACTTCCCGCGGCAGATTCCGCGTGGCACGCCCCAGTGATGGCCACGGGTCTACTCCACTACTCCTCGCAGTAGATTCCTACTGACTATGGGCGGCCCACTACCAGGCGGTTACAAACGTCGCCATCAATCCGTTACCTCCTCCGCCTATAAAAAGGGGGACCCAGATACGTTATTATATAAGCTCATTTCTTATCTCAAAACTCTGCTAAATTCTCCGTTCGAGCACTCCATTCTTGTTGAGGCAGAGAACTGATTTGAGCGTTGGAGGGTCTTGCCGGAGCAACCCCACCTCCGGTTTAGACTTCCTTTGCAGGTCCCGGCGGCGACCACGGCTTTCCCAACTCCAGCTTCTCCGGCGCAAGCAGATTTTTGCACCAACAGGATTGGCGCTAGAAGGAGGGGCTCGTGTCTTCGCAGTACCCTTGTTCTTAAAGGAGTGTTCAACGGAGCCGCCTCCGATCGTCTCTCCGACACCCACTTTTAATTTTCCCTTGCGAGATCCACGCTCGATGCCGCCGCGCAAGGTGTCCACACGACGGTCCACGGCCTCCGCGGCCAGATCTCAGGCTCCGGCCTCCCCTCCTGTTTCTCAGCCTCCTCCTCCTCCAGCGGCGGCGGTCGGCGCGGAGCAATTTGACTTGCTGGCACAGCAGGTCAGAGGCCTCATCGAAGCTGTGCAAGCAATGCAGCAGCAGCAACCGCAGGCGTCGGCGCATCCGGAAAGGGCATCTCTGGAATGTCAGAATCCGGCGGCGGGGCGGGCCACCTGGGCCAGCCGCCCCGTCCTTCCCGGGAAAACAAATCCGAGGGTAGAGAGCCCTCAATCGGACCACGACTCCACCCCTGGAAGATCCCTGCCCCCGCTCTGCCAGAGGACCCTCGAGACTCGAAGTCGAGAGGATTTCCTGGACCGGAGGCTCCAGGAGATGAACCGGCGGATTGAAGAACTCCGCCACGCGCCCCCCGCTTATGGTGAGGATATTTGCACTGACCCTCCCTTCTCTCAAATGATCATGCAGGAACCGAACCCGCCAAACTTCAAGCTTCCCCAGTTCGAAAGCTACGACGGGACTTCGGACCCGGTTGATCATCTGGAGGCCTTCCGGACGATGATGCTGCTTCACGGCGCTCCTGACGCCATCTTATGTCGGGCTTTCCCGTCTACTTTGAAGGGAGCAGCGAGGAACTGGTACTCGGCTTTGAAGCCGGGTACCATCTTTTCCTTCGATCAAATGAGCCATCAATTTGTGGCCCATTTTGTCAGCAGCCGGCGCCCCCGGAAGGGTTCGGAGTCCCTCATCAACATCAAGCAGAGGGAAGGGGAGTCCATACGGGTCTACGTCAACCGCTTTAACATCGCGGCGTTGGAGGTCCGGAACTTGGACCAATCAGTTGCCATGGCCGCTCTGAAAGGTGGCCTTCAGAAGAATGATCTTTTGTTCTCCCTGGAGAAGAAGTACCCCAGGGATTTTGCCGATTTACTGGCTCGGGCTGAAGGATACGTCCGAGCGGAAGAAGCCTTCAAAATGAAGGACGAAGAGACAGCTAGAGAGCGGCAAGCGGGAGATTCGAGTAAGCCCTCAGTTGAGAAAAGGTCGAAGGAAGCCCGGCCGCGTTCTCGATCCCCTCCTGGACATAAGCGCGCCCATACTCCACCCCGGGCACGCAGGCAGAGAAGCCCGGACCGCGGGGTTCGGCGGGGTTCCCCACCAGGGAGATTCCGCAACTACGCCCCCCTCAACGCCTCTAAGGCCCAGGTATTAATGGAGGTCAGGGAGCAGCTCCCTAGGCCGGAGAGGATGCGCACACACCCCGGGAAGTGCAACCCCAACAAGTTCTGCCTCTACCACCGCGACCACGGCCACGACACAGAGGAATGCATCCAGCTCCAGGACGAGATCGAGGAGCTCATTCGGCGAGGTCGACTTGACAGATTCATCCGCCGCAGACCTGAGGGTAGAGGAGACCGGCCAAGAGCCCTTCCACAGTCTGAACCGCAGAGAAGGGAGGAGCAACCCGGGGACCGGCCTCCCATCGGGACCATCGACTCCATCACCGGAGGGCCTCAAGGAGGAGCGGAAAAACTGTAAATGTATCACTTACGATTTCACCTTGAATCTAATTTCCTTTCTACTTAACGTGCTCTTCCCACCTGGCGTGGATTTATTATGACTGGATATGATCCCTCCAAAAACAAAGCCATGTCAGGAACGGGAGGAGAACCTCGTCCTGACATGAGCAAAGTCAAAGACCCGGTTCTTTTAGACCGGATGGGGGGAGAGGCCTTACAACGCCCTAATGTGCCCCCACAGCCATGTCAGGAACAGGAGGAGAACCTCGTCCTGACATGAGCAAAGTCAAAGGCCCGGTTCTTTTAGACCGAATGGGGGGAGAGGCCTTACAACGCCCTAATGTGCCCCCACAGCCATGTCAGGAACAGGAGGAGAACCTCGTCCTGACATGAGCAATGTCAAAGGCCCGGTTCTTTTAGACCGGATGGGGGGAGAGGCCTTACAACGCCCTAATGCGCCCCCACAGTCATGTCAGGAACAGGAGGAGAACCTCGTCCTGACATGAGCAAAGTCGAAGGCCCGGTTCTTTTAGACCGGATGGGGGGAGAGGCCTTACAGTGCCCTAACGCGCCCCCACAGCCAGGCTGGTAACGAGAGGAGAACCTCACACCGGCTCGAGCAAAATGGAAGGCCCGGACTCCTACGGGAGCCGGGTTCCGTTCACGACGCAAAGGAAGACTTCACCCGGACTCCTACGGGAGTCGGGTTCCGCCCACAAGGAAGACTTCACCCGGACTCCTACGGGAGCCGGATTTCGCCTACAAGGAAGACTTCAGCCGGACTCCTACGAGAGTCGGGCTCCATCCACGACTTCTGCAGCAAGGGTTAATGGTGGCGAAACCTGGCCAGCTAACAAGATCAGATGAAAGGAGAAAGCCCCCTCCCAACGACGTCTACACCAGGCAAGTCAAATGGCAAGAAAGGTTCGGCAGACAGCGATATTAGTGCAGCGCGCGGACGAGGTAACGCAAAACGCTCTTTTTATTCCACTATAAAGCCAGGAAGGCCGAGGAAAGAAGGGCAAAACGACAAAAAGGAAGTAACTACATGATAAGACAGAAAGACAAAAAGAGCTCTAAGGAGGCCCTGCTCCCTCCGACCTAGAGTTATCTATTCCGTCCCTCAACCAGGACTGCCTCAGATTCTCTATTTCTCCTTCTAGCTCTTCCCTCTTCCGCAGCGCGTCCTGGAGCGCCCGACGAAGTTGCTGGCTCTCAGCCTCCGCCTCTCGACGCCTCTTCCTCAAAACTTCGGACTCCGCCTCCGCGACGGCCCACCGCTCAAGTGCCAGTTGGATCTTCACTTGTTGCAGCTCGGCTGTCTTCTCCCCGAGGGAGACAGAAATCCCCTCAACAGTGCCTCTCAGGGCTTGGAGCTCTTCAGAATCTTGGGCGGAAGTAAGCTGCGCCCTGTTAGCCAGCTGCCTCTGGAAACGAACGACTTCGTCGGCCGCCGTCCGGAATCTCCCTTTATACTCTTCCACCTGCCTGCGCCAGCTAGCCCGCTGCACGTCGTGGCTCATCTCGGCATCTTGAAGCTGCTTCTGAAGGTCGAAGACCTTCTGCGACCATTTCTGTTCATCATCGACTCGGGCCAAGAGCCGGGATGAATTTCCTTCTAGCTGGTCGATCTTCCTCTTCGCGGCTGACAGTTCCACCTTAAGGGCGCTGATCCTGGCTTCTTGGGCCCAAATTCGGTCGCTAGTGCTTTTCTTGCATTCCTTGAGTTCCTTTGCGAAGTTCGCCTTCCTCCGGCTGTAATCCATGATCGCCTTCACATGGAGACTCCGAAAGTGGGCGGCCTCAGCGGCGGCTTCAGAATGGCCTTCTCTCGATTTGCGGAGCTCGCCTTCCGTCTTCTTCAACTTCTTCGTCAGATGAAGGACCTCCTTTTTCAACCGCTGGATCGTCGATTTCAGCGGGACCCCCAGGGGCAAGGGGAGTGCTTCTGCAGGACACTGCCATCGGAAGGTAAAAGCGTCAAAGAACGACTCATTGCAAGAAGAAAAGCAGAAAGAAGGAGAAAGGGGAAGGAGAAGCCGTCCACAACAAGAAATTCGACTTTATTGAATGATTTTTGAAGAAGACAAACGGAAAAGAAAAAATTGCGACGAAGTAAAAGTACAAAGATCGGAGGTCTCAGACCTCAGGGGCGGGAGGTAGAGAACTCGGCGCGGGGGCTGCGACCGCGGTGGCGGCAGATGAGGGGCCGGCCTCGTCTTCAGACTCCTCAAGGAAGCCGAGGTCGAGTTCGGGGAATTTGCTGGCCACCTTCTCTTGGCAGAGCTCGAACCCCTTGATGAACGCCTCCTGGCCGAACTGGACATTCAGGTCCCTCATCTCCGCGGAGGCCTTGAATTCCTCCACCGCAAGGGCTCTGGCCTCCGAGATCAGGATCGGAGTTTGCTCGACCAAGTGGGCGACCTCGGCCTCCGCCTTCCTCGCCGACTCCTCCAAGGTCTGCCTCTCCTCCTCCCGGGCTTGCTTCTCTCTTTCCAGGGCCTCCTGGAGGGCGGCTACTTCAGCCGTCTTCGCTTGGAGGCGAGCGACCTCGGCCTGGCAGCGTTCCTCCGCCTCGAGGATGTCCCTCCTCATGCGGCTCACCGCCTCGATATAGGCGAAGAGTTGGTGCCCAATTTGCAAGGACGGATAGAGAATTAGAACAAAGGCCGAGTAGCCGTGTAAATAAAGATCCGCTTACCTCGAGGAAGGACCCCAAAGAGTCCCAAGCCCGCTGCTCGGGATCGGCGCGGTCGATCCTCTCCACGACGTCGGACAGAATGCAGCCGTCGATCAGCCGCCTGATCAGGTCCCTATCGTTGAAGGGATTCTCCGATCCCTCCTCGGAGCAGAGGGACTCGTCTGCAGCGTTTCGGCGGCTACCCGCCCTCCGGGCCACCGATTTCTTTCTTTTCCCCGCGGTGGGCGCCACCGTAGGGCAAACCCCCAGAGCGGGGGCCCCGGTCGGCGGACTCCTCGAGGAAGCCCGGGGGCCGTTGGCTCGGTGTCCGAGGGAATGTCGATGGCCGGGGCCGCTTGGACGGGCGCAGCTAAGCTCGTCTCCTCCGCCCTGGCCCTCTTCGCCGACCCAGAGGCCGCAGCGCCCTTTCTCTTGTGGGCCCTCATGCTCCTGGCGAGCAACCGCGCTGCTTCGGCGTCCATTCCTAAAAAAGAGAGGAAAAAAGAAAAAAAAGAGGCAACACCAATCAATCAAGAGTCATAAGTCAAAAAAAAAAAAAAAAAAAGAAAAAAAAGAAAGAAGAAGAAGACAAGAAGAAAAAAAGAGAGAAGGAAGAAGAGGTAAAGAGAAGAAGAGAAGAAAGGCAAGAAAAGATAAGATGAATACTCGCTGGATCTTGGGGACTCAGGCCGATGTTGAAAAAAAGCTGCTCCCTCAGAAGATTAGGAAGGGAAGGAGCGGGATAAGTTAGAAGCTTCTGGGTGGCCTGGAGGTCGTCCTCCCCCAGGCTGGGAGCCCGGCGGACAGAATCCCTCAGAGAGCCCCAAGGGGGCAGGCCCAGTTCCAAGGTCGGGCAGTGGACGAAGAGGTATTTCCCCTTCCAATTGTGGATCGAAGAAGGGGCGCCTTTCAGCAACCCCTTCTTGTCGAACTGGGGGGAGAAGTACCACCAATCTTTCGCCGAAGGATGGCGCTTGAAGGTATAGAAGTGTCTGAATAAGGAGAGAGACGGCTGGACCTCGACTACGTGGCAGAGGGAGAGAAATCCTATCAAAAACCTAAAGGAGTTCGGGGCCACAGAAGCGAGGGAGATGTCCAAGAAACGGAAGAGGGCAGCGACAAAGGAAGGAAGCGGAAGCCGGAGTCCGACACGAAACGCTTCCTGGTACAGACAGAAGCGACCGGGAGGGGGAGTGCTGGCCCGGTCAGAGGGGTCCGGCAGCTCCAGGTCGTACTCTGGAGGAACTCCATACTGAACCCTTATCAGAAGGAGTTCCTCCGAAGTCAAGGAACATGGAATGGCGCCCGGAGCGAAAATCGGGCGGGGCCCAGCCCCAGACGTAGGTTCGTCTGCAGAAACGGGAACCTGGGGGTTTGAAGCAGAAGAACTCCCGGAACTACAGGGAGCGGAAGAGCCAGAAGACATTTTGGGTAGTCTCGAAGGGGGACTCTAAAGGACCCTAAAAAGGCAGACAGGAGGGGGAGCGAGAGACCGCAGGCTAACTCGGAGGGATGCAAAAAGTAATGACAGAAAAGAAGCCCCTAGGCGGTGAGAAGAAGGTTGGCACTAACCTATATCACTCTGAGGGACCTGAGGGATGAAAACAGGAGACGCCTATGGCTCGAGAAGACGCTCACTGAAGCAGGGCTCTCGAAGAGGAGACAGACGCTGGTGAGAACTCAGGAACGGAGTAGGACGCCCAAAGGTGGGAAGACGGGTTTAAATAGACCCTGGGATCCGGCGCCATAATGATCGCAAATCCCCCCCAGGCCAGTCCGCATCCGACACGTGTCCCACTCCCTCTGGCAGGCGGCTAAAAGCGGCTGACGGTTGGCAGAATTATAATTGCGCCGTACCTAGACCAGTGTACCTGCGGGAATTTCGAAGCGTCCCCTCGTACCGCTCCAATTCGAAAAGACTCCGGCACGCGCACATTTAATGCCAAAATATCCGGAAGCAGTAGTGCGCAGGATTCGAAGGGACGGTTTCGGCTGTGCCCATCTCTCTCTCTCTGTACTTCCTTCGTTTGAAATTCAAACTCGGAAGTAGGGGGACTGGTGTTGGGTATAAAATACCCACAGCCGAAGTCCTCAGCAGAATCGACTACATGACAACTCCGCCCGGACTCCTACGGGAGCCGGGCTCCGTCGCCGACAACTCCAACCACAAGTAGACTCCACCCGGGCTCCTACGAGAGCCGGGCTTCATCCTCAACTCCAACAGCTACAAGCAGACTTCGTCCGGACTCCTACGGGAGCCGGACTCCGCCGACAACTCCAACCGCAAGTAGACTCCGCCCGGACTCCTACGGAAGCCGGGCTCCGTCCTCAACATCAAACCGCTGGTAAGTCTTGTCCGGACTCCTACGGGAGCCGGACCTCCCCTCTGACTTTAATTGCAGGGAGACTCCACCCGGGCTCCTACGGGAGCCGGGCTTCGTCCTCAGCTCCAACAGCTACAAGCAGACTTCGTCCGGACTCCTACGGGAGCCGGACTCCGCCGACAACTCCAACCGCAAGTAGACTCCGTCCGGACTCCTACGGAAGCCGGGCTCCGTCCTCAACATCAAACCGTTGGTAAGCCTTGTCCGGACTCCTACGGGAGCCGGACCTCCCCTCTGACTTTAATTGCAGGGAGACTCCACCCGGGCTCCTACGGGAGCCGGGCTTCGTCCTCAACCCCGACAGCTGCAAGCAGCCTTTGTCCGGACTCCTACGGGAGCCGGACTCCGCCGACATAATCAACCGCAAGCGGACTCCGTCCGGACTCCTACGGGAGCCGGACTCCGTCCCCAACTTCGACGGCTACAGACAGACCGTGTCCGGACTCCCACGGGAGCCGGACTCCGCTGACAATTTCCACCCATCGCAAGGAAGATTCCGCCTGGACCCCTACGGGAGCCGGGCTCCGTCCACAACGTCAGCTGCTTACCAGCCGTGTCCGGACTCCTACGGGAGCCGGACTCTGTATCTGATTTTGATTGCAGGGGATTCACCCGGACTCCCACGGGGGCCGGGCTCCACCCACGACCCCAATCGCAAGGAGGGCTCCGCCCGGACCCCTACGGGGGCCGGACTCCGACCGCTGACGAGCTTCAGCCAACAGATCTGCACTCCCAGGCCACAATCACGGCTACGATCCTGCTCCACTTCCTGCGGCGGACTCCGCGCAGCTCCATCACTCCCTGACAGGCCGCAGTAACGGTCGCAACACTGCTCCACTCCCTACGACGGATCCCACGTCCACGCGGCTCCATTACTACCTGACAAGCCACGATAAACGGCCGCGATCCTGCTCCACCTCCTGCAACGGATATCGCACGATTCTCCCATCCGCTGGCAAGATGCGACAGCATCCGCGCCCCACTTCCCGCGGCAGATTCCGCGTGGCACGCCCCAGTGATGGCCACGGGTCTACTCCACTACTCCTCGCAGTAGATTCCTCCTGACTATGGGCGGCCCACTACCAGGCGGTTACAAACGTCGCCATCAATCCGTTACCTCCTCCGCCTATAAAAAGGGGGACCCAGATACGTTATTATATAAGCTCATTTCTTATCTCAAAACTCTGCTAAATTCTCCGTTCGAGCACTCCATTCTTGTTGAGGCAGAGAACTGACTTGAGCGTCGGAGGGTCTTGCCGGAGCAACCCCACCTCCGGTTTAGACTTCCTTTGCAGGTCCCGGCGGCGACCACGGCTTCCCCAACTCCAGCTTCTCCGGCGCAAGCAGATTTTTGCACCAACAAGTAGGTTTGTGGCGAAAGTTCAAACCTTGCTTCCAATTATGCCTGACATGGATTGAAATTCTCCTCCACTTTAATTGCATGGAATCCTTTTGAAGTCTGTCTTACATAAGGTTGTGCACTTGAAAAAGGACCTGAAGGATATCAAAAATTGGGTTGACTTTTCCAACAAGGAGATGATAGTTGAAGAGGTTGTTAAAAAGGTCATCGAAGATCAAATCAATGTCTGAAGAAGTTCATGTCAAGTAAAATTTTAGTAGTGGATGCATATTCTTGGCTAAGGTTGGCAATGGCAGGACCAGGATTTTTTAATCTGATAGTTGAAGGATTTGAATTATTAATTCAGTAGTTTATATGGAATCTGACATGTCATCCACCACACACTAGTGGACAGCTATAGTTGCATTTGATGTTACTCATGACTTCATGCATCATGAGAATGAGGAAAATGATCTGAGACTTCTAGATCAGGGTTTGTTATGACCATTTAAACAAAAGCAGGGAATCATCTTCATTAAAAAAAGTGAATTGAGATTGTAAATGGTATGGATTTGGCACCATTCAAATAGATGTACTAATATGGCACTGCAGGTATTTACTATCTGCAATGGTACAAGTTGGAACACAACTATAGTGACATAGAAATTCCAGGATGAATCATTTTGAGGGCAATAATCTCATGTGAGAGAAATTAAAAGCTGTGTTAATGGGTTTGTATTGCATGTTGCATTCAGGGGCATAATTTGATTCTTATGGACACCGTGGTTTTTTTCCACATTAGGCTTAGTTTAGGCATTTGAAGGAGCTTGCAGTTCCTGGACCAAATGGCATGATAGGGTTGGATAAGTTGTTTGGCTAGGATGACTATTTCTTTTGATGGATATTAGCAGCTAGGGTACGTTTCAAGGTTGAGAAGCGTTAGCACTGGCAGAAGTCATAGTTTTATAGAATTAAACACATCATTTGCTATGTTGTTGTTTTATCTAAAGTTCAGGAAAAATCCCTTCCTTTTCTGTTTCATGTATTGAATCAGGCACCCCATTTTATAATTTATCAAGCCACTTATTTATCAACTTCTATAGTGACATCTGAAGAATCAGATGAGCTGCATGCCCAACTGCGAGTAGTTACGTGAACCCTTTATGGCCAGGATGAGTTGATGGGGGCTTTTCTTTTTGCTGCTGTAACCTGCATATAGATTGGTTGTTGTTGCTTTTTTACAACTTAGTGCTCCATTCTCTGTCAAGTGCCTTCTAGCATGGAGAACTGTTTGCTTTGTGTTCATTCCTTTTTCTTTTTATTTTCATTTCTTTTTTTGTTTTTCCCTTTGCTTTGTAAAGAATGAATCAATGCCCTGAAATGGAGGAATACTTAATACAGCATCAGACAGAGATCTGATGCACTCCTCAGCTCTTAAGCAGTAATGTCTTATCTGGTGGATGTTTTTCTTTGAGGTTTTTATGATCCACTGCAAATCCTTGACTCCTGATTGGTGTTGTGCTCTGGATCACAGATCATTCTTACTCCTGTTCCTAGTTTCTTGTCTCATTTTGCAGTTCTGATTCCTTCACTAGTGGTCTTTGTTTTGGACAAAATGGCCTGTGCTGTTGGCGGTGACACAGACATGATACATCGCCATTCATATTTTCTGTTGTTTTAAATGCTGGATGTATGGCAATCATGATCATATCCAATCACAAAGCAGAAAACAAACTGTACTCCTACGTAGAGATAGCTATACATGTGAACATCATGGGGCTCTTTTTTTTTTTTCTTTTTCAATGATGTGATTGGCAAATTAGACATGCATCTATTATGCTGCTTAACATCAGTTTGATGTCGTATTATATAGGGTTTTGATGAGTACATGAATTTGGTGCTGGATGATGCTGATGAACTCAACGTCAAGAAAAATACTAGAAAGCCATTGGGTTAGTCCATGTTGCTCTGTTTCTTATCCTTTGCTTTTTTGCTTTCTTCATTTTGATTTATTGCTGAATACTTCTTTGTATTTGTTCAGGGAGGATTCTCTTGAAAGGAGACAACATTACTTTGATGATGAACACGTAAGTAAACCATAAGTTATTTTCTTGATGGTGTGCATTTCCCAGTATTCTCTTCCTATTGGATCTGAATTTAAACTTATTTTTTTTTTCTCATTTTAGGGGAAAATGATAGCTTCTTGTGCTCTGGTAGTTTTTACCTCCTCTCCAATTGGCTTTATCTGGAAGGACATGGTGGGTAACTTTTTAGCATTTCCAAGCTTTGTTTGTGCGCCTTTCCAACTGGCTGTCATATGATTTAGAACAGTTGTCTGGTTATTTGAGCTCTGTATTACCTAATTTTGGATTGAACAGCAGTAGTTGAAAAGGTAATATATTCAATGTATCTTCTGTTGTGTTTGGTACTCCAGTGAAAAAAAAAAAGGGCTTGTAGAACCATCATATGCTCCTGTATTCTGATTGATCTGAAAGTCATTATCTGTGCAATCACACTTGTTTCGCACTATCGTTCATGTTCACATATCTGCTTACCAGATTTTCCTTTTTGTGGTTGCTTCCTAATGTAATCTTTGCTTATGGACGGGGGTGCAAACATAGTCAAAATTATTTGCGAGTTACTCGAGCTCTATTCGATTCAGTTATTGTCAAATTCGAGTACTTTGAATAATTTTTTGAATTGAACTCGAATAGCTGAATATTTGGTTTGAAAATATGTGAGCATATTTGAATCTGTATATATTTTTAATTATATTATTTTTATTTATAATATATATATTAATATATATGTTATCAGTAGGATAATATTTGATTTTGAGTTTGAATTCGACTCAAGTATGGTTGGACTAATATTCGAGGCGATTTAGAGTCTTATCTATTTATCATCGAGTCAAACTTGAGTTTGAGTTGGGGATATTAAGGCTCAGCCAATATTGAGGCGAGTTTCGAATTCAAATGTTTTTTGAGGTGAGTCAATATCGAGCTTTCAATTAGGTTCGATTGCACCCCGTTTATGGATGCTTGGATCCCATTATTGGGTTTGAAACAAGCGACAGACCATCAGAACCTTATACAACGGGGTGTCTTCAACTACTTTAGTCTCGAATTCGTCGTATTCGGGTTGTAGCTTCTTGAAGTCTTTGCACGATATATTTTTTTTTATCCCACCATTTTTCCCTTTGCCAAAAGGATGTGATTGATGTGGAGCTAAAGTTGCTCGGGCCGCACTGCGCTAAAGTTTAGCATCTGACAAATGAGAATAGCTAAGGCTGTTGGCCTGTCCTGGATGTAGATTTGGTTTTCTCAACTTTTTGTCATCAACTGCTCTTGTCCTGAAGCTGGGTCGTGGCGGTAGAAAATAATTTTCGTCACATTGGTTCTCTCATCAGTCATCAGTTATAAGATATACCCAAGTTGTCAAGCAATGATGATGGTTAACCGAACCACCTATGATTAAAGCTTATGCTTTTCTGAGGCGGACGGCCACTCAGCCCACTGTTTTATTATTTTTCTTTTCTGAATGCGGTACTTGATTCGAGCAAATCTCACTTCTTCATTGTCCTATTAGATTGGGGTAATGATTAAAATAAGTGATCTATGTTTGGACCAAGTCCGCCACGACCATGCCATCACGGGACCTCATGGATAAACCTGACTTTGTTCTTCTAACCTGGTCTTGATCTTTGAAACTAGGTAGTATTTTAATAGCCCACATAATCATTATTGTTAGTCCTTACGCCACAACTTCGTCCAAAACTAGTCTAAATTGTCTAAAGTGATTGATGTGATGCTGCAAGGAAGGAGACGTAATTGTCAATGCATAGCCATTTTCTGGTAGTATAATTCTAACCGTGAAGGTCACTTTCTGCACCAAATTTTCGTTTCTCAAACCAAAGCCTGAGATATTATCATATTAAAAATACATCGACTAAATCTCGTTACGGTTAGCCTTAACCCATCCATAGTTTTGGAATTTGAAATATACCACAATAAGCTGCGAAACATGCAATAGATTACATCCCGGCAACGCAATCTTCATGCAGATTCTCTTCGCTTTTTGGAGGTCCCATGGGGGGGGTGTACTTACCCCTGCCCATGGGCTAATGCTATAGCGCACCACAACATCACCCATTCACATCTGACATCGTAAGAGGGAATTGGAGTGTGATCCGTTGGGTTCAGGCATTCATAGGATGCCACGTCGGATGGGAACAAGTCGGGGAAGGGGATGTCCTTTGTATATTTCTTGTCATGTCCTCCTTGCCTGGCATTGAGCTACGGCTTTTTCTTTAGGGGATAGAAACGGATGTCGTGGCTCTGTTTACTTTAGAGGGATAAGATTTTTTTACTCATATGATGAATCAGTTGGGGATCTTTATGACTTTTCTCAAAGAGAGGAAGGCCATGGCTCCTTGGAGTTGGGTCATCATAACCTTTGTGGAGCTCCCGAGTCGTCTACTGAAGGGTAGTGGAAGGTCCATAGAGGCTCAGGGTGCGCTCGTGTTATGCGAGTTTCGCGCGCCCGGGCGCGCGACTGGGCGAGGCGGATGACCACCCGGAGGGGGAACAGCGGCTGATGCGTCCCGCCACCCCGACTTGTGACGAGAGATTCCAACAAACACTAGTTGTACCTTTTGCTCCACCATCATCATCATTAGCTGCTCATCTCCCCTCCCACTATTCTTTGTTTGGTGGCTCATCACTTCCGAGACTAAACAAATCTATGGATACGGATTCCGCACGTCGGGAACATTGGGAGGTGCGGATGCTGGCCATTACATGAGCCTTTGGCTTCCTAGATTATTCTAAACAAGGTCAATTATTTGCGTGTTAAACTCGTCTTAATTAGCTTTAGTGAAAGCATTGGGAGAGGAGTTATTGACCGTCGGACGGGGATTGGTTAAGTTGGGAATTAATGCGTGGCAATGGAATAGAGGTTTAGATGTGACCAGATCAGCAATGGCATCGTACTGCTTTGGATCTACTTATTTTTGTACTGGCCATGAGCAGACACGTGTCTTCCAACCTCTGTTGCAATCTTGATCGCAACTTGCCCTCATCGTGAACGAAAATGGCTTTTGTTGACATCCGAAGCTACGCTGTCTTGGATAGACTAATGACGCGTCAAACTTGTAAGTACAAAATTTTTCTATTGTTAGCTAGTATTATACGGCATATCTATTGAAGATACGAGAAAGGCTGGAAAGCATGCACGTCCTTGCACAAGTTGACAGCCTTGTGGTTCTTCGTATCTTAAAGTAAAAGGGGCACATGCAAGCTTACATCCTTACCAGAATGTTATAATCACTTCAGCCTCCTATCATAGGCTTGAAACTACTACACTATATTCTCAGAAAAAGAAAGGACTTAACTATCCAAAATTCGCACATCAAATTCATTTAGATGAGTTAGAGTTGAATGGTGTATGGGAGAATATAAGCAGACCTCTTTTTTTTTTTAATCGTGTCATATCCATTCCCCACCATCATGTTTGCTATATATACGATAAGAGATGAGAGAGAACCAGCATTCAACATTCCAAGGACGTCAGAGGAGAAGGCGAGGCGAAAACCCATAAGTTTGTGGAAAACGATCTTGCTTAAACTTCCTTCCAACTTCCCAGTATCTTCCTATGAGTTGCAACCGCTCCTTCGTAGTCTTTACCAAAAAAAAACCGCTCCATCGTAGTGCTGTCCTCTATGAATATCTTAATCAATTAATTAAACGAAGGCAGATAATACGGTGGAGATCAGATTCCGTTATGATGTCCCTTGTCCCTATCCCTTGCGGTGGGATATGAAGCCCAACGACAATGGTCTCTGGCCCGGGCCCACCCAACCGGGTGGCAGGCAGCGCAAAAGTGGTGGCTGACGCGGCGACGCTATGTAAATTCCATACCCCGGGCCCACCCTTTGAGGACCATGGGTCCGTGATGCCAATCAAAACGTCCTCACCGTCCGATCCGTTACGAGTCGGCTCTGAGACGGGGGGAGCAAGTTACCGGGTGTCGCGTTCTAGGCCTGGTGGCGAGGAGGACAGCTCAGCGGGCATTACGGCGAGAGAATGGGACGCGTTCCACGGACGTCAGCGTGAATGAATCGCATGCTCCGCTGCCCGGTGAGGGTACCCCCGGTCCACACTTCTCCCTTGCAAAGCCTGCCACCTTTGGGTCACCCCTCATCCTTTAAGCTGACCGTGACTAGCATCAAAGTCTATTTCGGGGCCAAAAGGTAAAGCTGGCTCTTTACAAAGGTATGCTAGTAAAGACTCGCTTCTCTTCTACCCAAAAAAAAAAAAAGAGACTCGCTTCTTCTATATATATCTCAAATTAAAAAGGAGGAGGAGTAGAGAAGAGTTTGGCTTCACGAATTTCTAGGTTATGAGAATAATGTTTAGTATGAATGTGCAAAACTTCTCCAAGATTTGCTAGAATCTTCTTATTCTCCAAACAAAAAGGTGTGCTAGCATGATTTCATCACAATTAATAAGTTTCTGTATGATACAAGTATCATGTTTTCCCAGTTGCTTATCAATATGTATTGTTAGCTTTGTGGCAAGACACTTCTTGCAGGATTACTACAATTTTATTAAGTTCTCCATATATATGTCGGTTTGACTCATGCTTCCTTTTCGCTTGTTGGTTGTGTATATACCATTTCTTTAATTTACCTTATGGTCATTCCCACACGAGTCATTAATGGAATGGTAGAAGGTAATGCTTCGCCTGATGTATATATAAATTTTATAGTAAAATAGCTATTTTACTAAAGGATTTTCTTTTTACCAAAGTTACGATTGTTCTTAATTTGTTATCATATCAAACCTTGTTGTCAATGTTGGTGAAGTTCATCTATGATATTGCTCTTCACAAATCATATTCATTTCAAGGCTTGATAGATCTTTTTATGATTACTTATTAGTGTGGTGTGAACAATCCAAAGATTCTCATGAAATTTTTGAAGAAGGTTCCATGACCATAATTGAGTGGCGATCTATTCTCAAACTCCGATTCCATCCAAAGGATATAGGAAATGGATGATAGGAAGAATCATGTGCTGTTATTTAATATAAAGATTTTTGTAGCTATCATCCATCTTTTCTTGGCATCAATTTTGTTGACAAATCCAACATCATAATCTTTGAAAACTATTTGACATGTGTGAACCATAATGTTTCAACTAGCGACTGATAAGCAACAAAATGCATGATTTGCCCAAAACTCAAATGGTATGTCATAATAAGCATTAGGAGCTATTCTGGCTCCAATTGGCAAGACACCACTTTGTGACATGAACATGTAACCACCCAAATCAAATGAAGCAGCATGTGACCAAACGAACTCAAGGAGGAAACATGTGAATCCCAACAAGAAATAGCCAAGTGTTGCGCCCAAGACCAACAAAGCATCCAAACCATGGGCTTGCACTTTACCCAACCAACTGGTGCAACTTAGAGTGGAATCCATATCATTTCACTAACTCATATCATGCGATCAACAAACCCAAAGAACCCTAATTGCCTAAGGCATTGTAAAAAAGGTGACGATGATGGATATAAATCATGCCCTCTAAAATGATTATCCAATCTTAAACTTTCTTAGTGCCCCTAAGAAATTTATTAATAGAAAGAAGTGGTGTAGCATATGCCGTACTTCCATTCCTTCGTATCAAATCACTCCAAGCAGCTAATGAGAGAAAGGTAGCTAGAGAGACCCCACAGACTTTTTCTTCGCTGCAATCCATCGCTTAAATCATTACGGTCGCTCTCGGCTCTCCTCTAGTGCTGTTCTCACCATACCTCGAGAAGAAATATTAGAATCGTGTGGGTCCCTCTAATGGATAAGTTTACAGCTTCCAGCATCCAATTACATTTTTCCGCGTCTAAAAAGGTTCATCACCCTCATAGGGTAGTAATCAAATGAGATATGCTTCTAGAAAGCAAAGAATAAAAAGGAATATATGTCTTTGATTAATAAAATTTCTAATGATATCACTTTACTTCTTAAATTATTAGATCTAACACCCATGACAATAACTAGAATCCCTTTCATATTTTGTCATATTAAAGACTTGACTATGAAATAGTGCAGTAAAGTTGATAATGATAAATAACAAATTATTTAACTTTATTTCAAAGAAATAGTGGGTTTAATATGGGATTCACTTTTGTAAAGTAGCTCTAAGGAAACTCCTTGTTGTACATAATGATTTAAAGTATACCTCAGATTATGGGCTAATGTTGAGATTGAAGATGATTATTTTATTATAGCCAGCTAGTTTTCATCATCAAAATTTTAATTCCATGCCTAAATTAATATTGATTTTAGTTTCATCATCACAATTTTTGCGGCATGCTCAGATTACTTTTGATCTCTTAATTTGCATATTCTTTTAGATGTCTCATACCTATCGGAAAGGAATCAAGTTGTTGATTAGACTTCCTTTTTGCATTATTAGCTGCATTGTGGTGAGTTTCACCTTAATATATTCTTTCTACAGTTTATATCTAATTTAGATGATCGAAAGTGTTGATATTTATAGTTAATATGTTCAAATCAAATAAATTGACATGAGATGTACATATTGCCCTATATTTTATTCCATGTCTATCTCTATCACATCTATCCAAGTTGGTTAATGGTTTTATGTTTAATGCCCCATCATGCCAATAGATCTAGATCTAGATTCTGTATATATATGAGGATCAAATCTTATGTGTCAAAATGTACAAAAAGTAGCTAATGTTTATATCATATGCATGGACTTTATTTACATTAATTTTGCAACCAACATTATGGCAAAGTTATCATCATTTACAAAATAAAATATTATTTTTATAAAAAGAAATGCAGATTCTAATTTTGCTTTGTAAGGCCAAATATACATTTTATTTTTTTTTTAAAAAAACAAAGCTTAAAAGCTTAGTGTTTATAAAGAAAAAAAGAAAAGAAAAATCACTATCACATAACCATAGTGGGTTCATTAGTTAAACACAACTTTATCTCAGCAATTACGAAGCCACCTTTATAAATACCCGTCATCCCCTCTCCCTGCTTTCCCATCCTCCAATCTACAATACCACAAAACTCCCCTCCCCTTCTCTCCCACACACCTTCTCTCTCGTCTTTTACAGTAAAAGCGAAAAAAAATCCAAAAGGAAGGAAGAATGAGGCCAGGAGCCGGGTTCAACGCGATCGGAGGGACGGCGTTGGCAGCGCCGCCGCCGTCGTCGGCGGTTCCTCACTCGGCGTGGCACTCGCCGGTGCCGTACCTCTTCGGGGGACTGGCGGCGATGCTGGGCCTCATCGCCTTCGCTCTCTTCATCCTCGCCTGCTCCTACTGGAAGATCTCCGGCTACTTCGAGGGCGGAGATGGCGATACTGAGAATCGGGGCGCTGGTGGCAAGGCCGGCGCCGAGCCTGCCGCCAAACCGCAGGAGAGCTTCGAACCGCGGATCGTGGTCATCATGTCTGGGAGGCCCTTCCTCGCCACGCCCTGTTCCAGCCGCGCCGCCTCCTTCGGCGTCAAACCTGTCGACACCGCCGAGAGCGAGAACGTTGATGACGGAAAGAACCCGGGAAGCGTCGTACCCGCACCGTCCGGTGAGCCCAGTCAGACCCAGAGGGAGGAGAGTGAGCAGAACCACCCAGGCCAAGGCCATGGCCAGAACCAAGAGCAGTGAAATATAGCTTTTCTTTTTGTTTTTTTTTCCTACTTTTTGGGTGGAAGAGATTAGAGTTTGCTTTTTTTTAGGGGGAAAAAAAAAAGAAACATTTTGAGTCAGTGTTGTAAATTCTTGAGTTGGAGTACTGGAATGGAGAAAGAAATGTTCTCTCAATCTCTCTCTCTCTCTCTCTCTCTCTCTCTATCTGGATTTCTATTCACATAACCTTAGACTTCTAGATTGTATTGTTTAATTAAAATTTGCAGAACTCGGAACTAATTCAGACGAATGAGGCAAAGACGATGGCACATTTCCGTGAGTTTCCCTTTCTTTCGACAAAGACCAATCTCCGTTATTCCTGCGGTTTTAAGCATCCGTTCCACACGCATCGTTAGCGTACAAGTTGGCTTTATTTTTCTTTTCAGTAATCGATTGAATCTGAGAAAAAAAAAAAAAGAAAGGAAGTTTATTTCTAAAAGCACGAGAAGAGAAAAAAAGAAATGGAAAAGTGGACATCTTAAAATTTCCTTCTGGAGAAACGCAAATATACCACATTCATTATTCTGGGCGCCTGCGGTTTTGCCGCAGAGGAAACCTGGGGTTGGGGAAGGGGAAGGTAAGCTGGACGGGTGGGCAGTTGGGACGGAGTTAATGCGCGCTACGCGGCGAATTTTAATTGGACGGAACGGGACAGGTGGAGACCAGCCGGAGGTTTGGATGCGGGATGCGGCGAGGCGAGAGCGCGTACCGTCAGTGACGGCGTCAAAGATCATTCTCCTTAATTCGCCCTGCGGTCGGTTTCGTTCTTAGGGAGCTACTGTTGACGAGAAATCGATGCCAGGGGACGCGTCGTTTTGGAGGCATCCCTGACCAGCGAATTGACCAAGCTACCCCGGCTAATCTCTTTTCCACTTCTACCTGCTGCAAGCCTTAACTTTTTTATTTCAGAAGTAAATTATAAAAATCCTCCCAAAATTAAAGTAAACTTACATTTTTATACCAACAGCCTGAAAAATCGATGCCGACCATTTGATGTTTATTTTTATCAAACACATTAATTGATAATTTAACAAAAATATAAGTTGAACCATTAATTTTAAATAAAATCCAAATATCATATCAAAAAAAAAAATAAAAATAATAAAAATAATCTTTAATGATATAATATTTGGCAAGGATATAAGAAAATGTGTGTATCCTTTTTTCATTTAAGAGCAATTTCAATTTTGCATAAGATAAATAATTTCATAAATATTATTAATTTAACTTGATAAATATAGATTTTATAAATTATTGTATATAAATAAAATAAAAATAAATCTTAAGAGAATTTTTATAATTTATTATTTTATTTTATACTGATAATCATAGGTTTATATTTTGCTAAGCATAATATCACTGTCTAGTATATCGTATACAATGCACATGCAACTTTAGTTTCTAGACTGCCACAATCTTTTTGAAAAATAAGAAATATATTTGTTTTTTAAAATAGGAGGTTCGGAACATTTATGGGGAATGTAATATTTTATTTTTTTGAAAAGAAGGTGTTTGTGAAGGTTAGAAAGCACAAAAAATGTTATATATATATATATATATATATATATATATATATATATATATATATATATATTTGATGAATGATATGTGAGTCAGATATTAAAGTTGCATGACATCATGTTTTGGAGATTGGTTGCTTGGAACCGGTCTCTAAAGATTTCTCATTATACACGGTAAGATTTTCTTTAATATAACAATAGCGCGTTTTCTTTCAGTCCATACCAAGAACTTTAAGAATCGTCCTGTTGCATGTACTGAAAACAGGAGACGATCACGAAGATGTATGACGTCAAGTAGAAAACCTTACTAATTTACCTATACATAATTTTATAACATTTTTAACCTCGATGACAGATTAGTAAGGTAATATCTGCTCTTGAATTCTAATGCAAGTTATAGAAACTATCACAACCCCCTCCCCTAAAATATAGAAAAAAGGAGTCACAAAATGGATGGTAGAGCAGGTACAAGATCGTGATATTGGCAGTTTTGGGATTGCTCATCTATTTATACTAAAAATAATAAAATCTTCTTAATATATTGCATTCCTTCTTGTTTTAAAAATAGCAATAACTTTTATCACTTTAAATTCGAGTAAAATCATAAATATCATAATATATCTATTTCTTATAGATAGCACAAAGTTTTGCATCTTTTTTTTGGGGGCAAATACAATTTAGATGGAGGAAGACCTACCTATACCATAATTATTCAAGTTCAGATTTTTGAATATGCACCATTCACGAAGCAATTCTAAAAGTCTTGATTGCTGTGATAAAGGAGTATGCCACTTAACATAAGTCCCATTTTACAAGGCTAATCACGGCTCAAAAAGATTGTTCTAGTGTTTCTCTGCGTCTCTAGTTGTATGATTAACTTTAGGAAGTTGTAATAGGCAGTGGTTTACAGCTAATTGAAGAAAGATAATTTCAATTTCTAAATATTCTTTCCTAGTTTCAGGTATTCAGATAATAATTGAGGGTTGAACTTCAGCTCCAATCAATAAGAAAGCTCCTTGTACTGCAAGTTCCACAAATCTCAACCCCATCCGGGGGGGAAAAAATGCCAACTCTTTAGCTCTATTTTTTACTATACATGCTGCCAAATTAAGGAGTAATAGAAAAGCTATACTGCAATGGATTCAAGATTTTTTTCACTATGTTTTTTTTTTGTATGTGTTTTATAAAGCAATTCTATTGTCGTAAAGGATCAGCATTATTCCTTGGCAACTTCCGCTCTACTTTCAATTTCTTCTCAGCCACGTAAGGACGGATCATGGAAGTAACGATGTGAAGGGTCAGTACCGATATTTCAGCAGAAGCCTGTGGATCATTTTATGAATATCTCGTGTTCTGTGGTGGGCTCAGGTGCGCGCATACGTGTAGGGACTGCAATCGCTCACGTGGCCGTGAAAGGTATGGCGGAGCGGTCACCTGTCGGGCAGTCTTCTCCAAGACAACTGACAGAGCAAGGGCATTTTTGCATTTTTTTTTTCCCCGTGTGCCTTTTTTTTTTTTTTTTTTTTTTTTTTTTTTTTTTTTTTTTTTTTTTTTTTTTTTTTTTTTTTTTTTTTTTTTTTTGCACCATGAACTTCGAGTTAATACGGTATATATTATGAATCTCCACTCCAATCCCGACCGAATACATCCTCAGCATTGACCAAGAAACTATCACGCTTAAGTAGCCTAAAAAAAAATTAGCAAGAGCCACGTGGATTGCCGTTCGAACTTCATCCCTGGCTGAGGTGTTCATCTTAAGTTAGTCGGAGTAAATTTAGATCGAGTCAAGCTGATCTATGCTTGTGATATAGTGGGCTCAGTTAATAGAATCCACTCTATCTTTAATTTGAAAAAGTTCAAATAAAAAAAAATATTTATGTGATTAAATTATTTTTTTAAAAAAAAAACTGCTGTCAACCTAATCTACATACAATATTGGAGGATTGTCTAAGATTTTAAAGCATGTATGGCTCCAATTCTACCTCTATAAATAGAGAAGAGTGGGTATCCTCCAAAATAAGTTTTCAACCTTCACTTTTTTTTCTCATTGTTCTAAGATTCTAAAGCATGTATGGCTCCAATTCTACCTCTATAAATAGAGAAGAGTGGGTACCCTCCAAAATAAATTTTCAACCCTCACTTTTTTTTTCTCATTGTTCTCTATCTTCTAATTTGAGCGTCGAAGGATTTTTACCGAAAAACATTTCGATATGACTTTTTTGTAGGTTTTTGAGTCGAAGCTCAAATAGTACCTCCAACGTACACCTCTATTCCATCCTTTCGATCTCAAGCATGGGAGCTGAATGCAATAGTATATAACAAGAATTATAATCGAAATTGAAATGAATTGAAGTAAGAATCAAAATAGCCATATATTTGATTTTTGATTTGAATAAAAAAAAAAATCAGTATCAGAATAAAATTTAAATACCAAAGAAGGATAGAAATTAGATTTGAAAAGTTGAGATGTTCCCAGTTCTCTCGTAAAATCAAAATGAAAATAGAATTTTTGTGAACTAAATGAGAATGGAAGCCGTTCATTCTCATTTCCGTTTCCGCATACAATTTCTCTCCATCAAAATCATTTAGTTCAACATGAAATGATGGTTGCCGCCATTTGTGTTCGAGGGAGCCCGAGCGGAGGCACCTATCATTCAAGGGAGCTACGCTAGGACGGTGAAGGGAGAGATGGGATGAGTGTGGGGAGGACTTGATGGCATGGAGAACGGTGATGTTGATGTGGATATTGAAGATTAAGCGGAGGGAAATTTTGGAAATGAGAGCAATGTTTATGCGGTGTGATGTGGAGAAGATGCACGATTACTACGTGGGGTACGGGGTTAGGACGAAAATGGTACATGGTTGGTGCATGAGACGTGGGTCGTTGGTGAATGGATGTAATCCTTCTGGGCAAATTCTTATTTGGTGTGGTGGTTAATAGGCTTGTAATTGTAAGATCCGATGCTCTAACATTTAAGTGTTCGACTGTAACTTTGATGTGTATACTGGATTGTGGGAGCAACCTTAGTCCGAGATTTTGTTTTGGTAAATATGGTGAAGGGGATAAACAAAATGTGATATGTTATCTAATGTTCTTCTTCTTCTTGTTTCTTTTTCCTTTTAGATAGTGGGCTTCTGCCTGTGATTTTTTTTTTGTAAATCACCTTTTTATTGGAATCTATTATCCAAAAAATTAGTACAATCTGCTCTAAAACTTTCTGCAATTGCATGAACACCCAAATCTTTCTGGTTCTTCGCCTCAGCTTGGCCAACTGGCAGCATCACCAGCAGGCCAAGTTATCGGCGGGTAACATGAGCCTGACAACGAAACAGGGCTTTAAACTAGTCATGGTACTACGATCAATGGAAAATTTGAAGTAAAAAAGTTTTATGATTTACAATCAGCGTTACTGATTATCTTGATGATGCACAATGGTTACACGAGGTTAATAATGGTGATCGATTCTTTGGGCCGTGCCCAACCCATCTCCCCATCGACTTCTGTTGCATACATGTTGTGCATTTGGGCCATCATGGGCCACCAGTCCAATGCCATTAGCTTAGGTAATGGGCCTTGGCCCATGATGTGGTCTATTCAAAAAAAAAAAAAGGTTGCAATAGGGATGGAAAAATCTGACGTAGAGCGCACCACTTTATGTGATTGGTCCATGTAGCTATCGTTTTTCAAAGCATATTTAATATCTGCAGTTCCGTCTTTTCGTTTGGAAATTTTGAATGGCGAAAATATTACTGCTCTTTGAAAAAAAATTATGACATCTTGTGTGTAGGAAATCATAATTTTGATGCAAGATATCATAATATACTATAGGATGTCATAATTTTTTTTAAAGAGAAGGAACATTTTCATCATTCAAAATTTTTAAATGAAACAAACGGAACTACAGGTATTAAATGCACGTTGGAAAGTGACTAGAAAAAAATATCCCTTCTATATTATGATATCCTGAGCCATATTATGACTTTTTACATGCAGAAAATGATAATTTGATGTAGGATGTCATAATATACTACAGAATGTTATAATTTTTTGGATCATATTATGAATTTCTGTGTGTAGGAAGTCATAATATGTCATGGGATGTCATAATTTTTTTTCAAAGAGCATAGATATTTTCGTCATATAAAAATTTTAAATGAAAAAAATAAAATTATAAATATTAAATATATATTAAAAAATGATTGCTATGTGGACCAATCATATAAAATGGTGCACTCCTCGATGAATTTTTTACACTAGCACAAAAAATTTTTCAATGGGGATGACATGCTGGAAGGTGGCCTGTTTGGAATAAAAAACATAACGTAAGTTGCAGGTGGTGTGCTATTATGTTATTTCTAATCTTTTTGCTTTTTGCATTTTAATACAAATAATTATGCATGAAAGTAAAGTCGACCAAGAAATAATTCACTTTGTTCATGCACATGCTAACCTGAAAAATAGGTGTTAAGAAGAAGTTCAGACTTTGTCATTAACTTGGTAGCTCCACCAACTCTCTTCAGTCAATAACAATATCATCATTTGATTTAGTACATTGACACTACATGTGACAATTTTGCTTTCAATGCCTGCCACATTTCTCGTGCAATCGAGAGGATGACGAGAGATGGTAGTTAATTTGCATTTGATTGTGTATTATGTTAGGTATGGTCCCTAACCATTTTATTGGGTGATGCAATTATAGAACATAGGATTTGGCTGCATGTCTTCATCTTATAAAAATCACACTTCTAGCTAAGAAGATATGTATTTGTGCATGACCAGTCCCAAACTAACCTTAACTTGGGCTGGCTCTGGGTCAAGGGCTTATCCTTTTTGGTCGTTTTGGGTCCAACCTTTTCCCTGGACACTCCAAAATACCGAGTAGAGATTTTGTTGATTATATCGGCTCCAATTGCTTAAAGATTATTGTGATAGCCCAAAATCCAACCCAACTAAGCCCAGCCCAGCAGATCAAAGCCCAAAACGAAAAAAAAAAAAAAAAACAGGGTAAAAACCGGAAAGAAGACTCTCGATAGGAGTCTTCTTCTCCGGCGAGACCCAAGCCTATTAGGAGTCCTAGGATCTCTCAAAATCCTAGGACCCTCTATAAGAAGGTCTCCCCTCTCTCTTGAGATCGATCATCGGCCTCTTCTCCCTTTTTTTCTCTCCGATTTTTTCGAAGTAGAGCCGCGGACACTGTTGGTTTCTCGCCGTGATTTCTCGCCGGGGGTGAGCTTTCCTTTCCTTCCTCTCTTTCTTCCCTTTCTTTTCGTATTTTTGATTGAGGCTGCCGGCGACGAGTGTCGCCAATCTACAGTCGGGAAAGAGACTCTGTTTTTGGGTCTCTTTTCCTTGAATTTTCCGACGCCGGCGATCGGAATCGATCGCCGGCCATGTTCCTCTGTGACCGGGGGAGTGGCCCCTGTCTGCCGCCGGCCTCCGCCGCGGCGACCGTGGCCTGAACGGCCCGGCAAAAGGAGGGGACACCGTCCCCTGTTCCGGCGCGGGAAGAGCCGAGAAGAAGAAGAAGAAAAAAGAAGAAAAGAAAAAGAAAAGAAAAGAAGAAAAAGAAGAAAAAGAAAAGAAAAGAAAAAGAAGAAAAAAAAAGGAAAAGAAAAGAAAAGAAAAGAAAAGAAAAGAAAATAATAATAATAATAATAATAATATATATATATATATATTTATATATATATATGAACAAATAAATAAATAAATAAATAATAAATAATAAAAAAAATGATGAGAGAGAGAGTTTCTCTCTCTTCTCTCTCTTTTTTCAGTCTGAACCCTGACTTTCTCTCTCTGAAATTGGACTTTCTCTCTCTACTTTCTCTCTCTAGAAATTTTCTCTCTCTAGGTTGTTTCTCTCTCTTGATGGATTTCTCTCTCTCTCTAAAGTTATTCCTTTAGGATTAGCGAAGTGGAAGGCTTCATCTGATGATTTTGATCGAGTTTAGAGACGAGTCTGATTTTAAGCGAGATTTTGATTTTGGAATTTGTTAGATTTAATTTTGAATTAAAATTAATGTAAAAATATAATTTTGGATAATAGGCACGGAAGAATCTCCTAGAAGTTAGTCGATCTGTCCATTCAGTGCTCCATGAAAGGTAAGTAATGAATCATCTTCTCGAGATATTCCATATTTATTCTGAAAATAAATAATTATTCTCTGAAATTATGCATGATTTATGAAATTATGTTTTAATAGAAAAGTGCTTTTGAAATATTATGGTACATCGATTATGCACATGTTCAGTGAAAAATATTTATGATATATTATGATACAAAGTATTTTGATACAGATCGAATTTATGTTCTCAGCCTAACTATGTTTCAGTGGGCCCCGCCAATGAGGATTATACGTTGGTACTCAGTGGACCCTGCCAGTGGGGGTTGTGCGCTAGTATTTGTGGACCCTGCCAGTGGGGGTTGTGCGCTGGTGTTTGTGGACCCTGCCAGTGGGGGTTGTGCGCTGGTATTCTGTGGACCCCGCCAATGGGGGTTAAACGTTGGTCATAGTCAAGGCTGTTGAGTTACGAGTGTTTTGAATCGAATCGGATTTATGATTATATTATATGTGAATATTTGAAAATATTTGGTTTGTATTAAATCAGCATGAAATATACTCTTATGTTTATTTGCAGCATTATTCTTGAAAATTATATAATATCTGAAATATCTGGTAGAGATACTTGTTACTTACTGGGCTGTCTAGCTTATTACTTTTCTTTCTATTTTTTAGATTCAGATAATTAATTTCGAGCGTGGGAAGAAATATTGGGACAGAGCTTTTAGAGGCGAGATTTAGCATTGTCAACTTCATTGAACTTAGATTTATTGTTTTAGCAAAAATTTTATTAGATGTAAGACATTTGATTTAATTACTTGAATTACAGTTGAATAATAATTATTTGAATTTATTCCGCTGTGATGCATTGATATCGTGATGAGATGCCTTGCATGCTTATGGAGAGAGTTCTTCATGAGTATGCGGCGGTTGCCGCGATCCTTGATTCACAATCTCGGGTCGGGGGCGTGACAATTAATATGGTATCAGAGCATAAGTGGATAAATTATGACACATAGAATTTGACATAGTTTGAGTGTAGGTGGGTAAACATTAGGAATATTGGGACGTTAGAATATGAGCATCATAATAAACCTATCCTAACAAATAGATCAATGAATCTAATAAGATTTTACTACTACAAGGTTATCATGCCTCCCCGTAGAATGACAAGAACAAGAGTTTATTTATTTGAAGCAAAAGGGTATGAGTGTGACTGAATATGAAGCAAAATTTACAGAGTTAGCAAAAGTTGCTCCGAGATTAGTGGATTGTGAGCAAGAACGTGTTCACAAGTTTGAGATGGGACTGAGAACTGAGATTCGAAAATAAGTGGTTCCATATGAATTGACAACTTATGCCAATGTGGTAAATAAAGCACTGATAATTGAAAGAGAAGTCAATGAAGAACGCATGGAAAGGGAAAGAAAGCAAAGAAAGAGAATACAATCAAATGATACACAAGGGCAGAATAATAAAACCATCAAAAGATCAGCTAAGGGAGCAGTAGACAATAAGACTCAACAGATTGATGGTGAGCCGTGCTCCAGATGTGGCAAAAATCATGCAGACAAAGATTGCTATTGGAATACAGGTGCTTGCTTCAAATGTGGTCAGACAGATCATAAAATTGCTAGCTGCCCGCTAAATACTGAAAATTAAGTTGGCCAAAGAACTTATGAAGGACAACATAAGGGTGGTGGACAGATTTCTAAAAACCAGGGAAGAATGAATGCGCTCACTCAACAGAATCCACAGGCTTCTAATACAATGGTGACATGTATGAAAAATTTCGAGGACGAAATTTCTTTTTAGGGGTGAAGATGTGGCAAAAATCATGCAGACAAAGATTGCTATTGGAATACAGGTGCTTGCTTCAAATGTGGTCAGAAAGATCATAAAATTGCTAGCTGCCCGCTAAATACTGAAAATCAAGTTGGCCAAAGAACTTATGAAGGACAACATAAGGGTGGTGGACAGATTTCTAAAAACCAGGGAAGAATGAATGCGCTCACTCAACAGAATCCACAGGCTTCTAATACAATGGTGACAGGTATGAAAAATTTCGAGGACGAAATTTCTTTTTAGGGGTGAAGAATGTGATAGCCCAAAACTCAGCCCAACCAAGCCCAGCCCAGCAGACCAAAGCCCAAAACGAAAAAAAAAAAAAACAGAGTAAAAATCGGGAAGAAGACTCTCGGTAGGAGTCTTCTTCTCCGGCGAGACCCAAGCCTATTAGGAGTCCTAGGATCTCTCAAAATCCTAGGACCCTCTATAAGAAGGTCTCCCCTCTCTCTTGAGATCGATCATCGGCCTCTTCTCCCTCTCTTTCTCTCCGATTTTCCCGAAGTAGAGCCGCGGGCACTGTTGGTTTCTCGCCGTGATTTCTCGTCGGGGGTGAGCTTTCCTTTCCTTCCTCTCTTCCTTCCCTTTCTTTTCGTATTTTTGATTGAGGCTGCCGGCGACGAGTGTCGCCAATCTACAGTCGGGAAAGAGACTCTGTTTTTGGGTCTCTTTTCCTTGAATTTTCCGACGCCGGCGATCGATTCCGATCGCCGGCCATGTTCCTCTGTGACCGGGGGAGTGCCCCCCGTCTGCCGCCGTCCTCCGCCGTGGCGGCCGTGGCCTGAACGGCCCGGCAAAAGGAGGGGACACCGTCCCCTGTTCCAGCGCGGGAAGAGCCGAGAAGAAGAAGAAGAAAAAAGAAGAAAAGAAAAAGAAAAGAAAAGAAGAAAAAGAAGAAAAAGAAAAGAAAAGAAAAAGAAGAAAAAAAAAAGGAAAAGAAAAGAAAAGAAAAGAAAATAATAATAATATATATATATATATATATTTATATATATATATATATATATATATATATTTATATATATATATGAACAAATAAATAAATAAATAATAATAAATAATAAAAAAATGATGAGAGAGAGAGTTTCTCTCTCTTCTCTCTCTTCTTTCAGTCTGAACCCTGACTTTCTCTCTCTGGAATTGGACTTTCTCTCTCTACTTTCTCTCTCTAGAAATTTTCTCTCTCTAGGTTGTTTCTCTCTCTTGATGGATTTCTCTCTCTCTCTAAAGTTATTCCTCTAGGATTAGCGAAGTGGAAGGCTTCATCTGATGATTCTGATCGAGTTTAGAGACGAGTCTGATTTTAAGCGAGATTTTGATTTTGGGATTTGTTAGATTTAATTTTGAATTAAAATTAATGTAAAAATATAATTTTGGATAATAGGCACGGAAGAATCTCCTAGAAATTAGTCGATCTGTCCATTCAGTGCTCCATGAAAGGTAAGTAATGAATCATCTTCTCGAGATATTCCATATTTATTCTGAAAATAAATAATTATTCTCTGAAATTATGCATGATTTATGAAATTATGTTTTAATAGAAAAGTGCTTTTGAAATATTATGGTACATCGATTATGCATATGTTTAGTGAAAAATATTTATGATATATTATGATACAAAGTGTTTTGATACAGATCGAATTTATACTCTCAGCCTAACTATGTTTCAGTGGGCCCCGCCAATGGGGATTATACGTTGGTACTCAGTGGACCCTGCCAGTGGGGGTTGTGCGCTGGTATTTGTGGACCCTGCCAGTGGGGGTTGTGCGCTGGTGTTTGTGGATCCTGCCAGTGGGGGTTGTGCGCTGGTATTCTGTGGACCCCGCCAATGGGGGTTAAACGTTGGTCATAGTCAAGGCTTTTGAGTTACGAGTGTTTTGAATCGAATCGGATTTATGATTATATTATATGTGAATATTTGAAAATATTTGGTTTGTATTAAATCAGCATGAAATATACTCTTATGTTTATTTGCAGCATTATTCTTGAAAATTATATAATATCTGAAATATCTGGTAGAGATACTTGTTACTTACTGGGCTGTCTAGCTCATTACTTTTCTTTCTATTTTTTAGATTCAGATAATTAATTTCGAGCGTGGGAAGAAATATTGGGACAGAGCTTTTAGAGGCGAGATTTAGCATTGTCAACTTCATTGAACTTAGATTTATTGTTTTAGCAAAAATTTTATTAGATGTAAGACATTTGATTTAATTACTTGAATTACAGTTGAATAATAATTATTTAAATTTATTCCGCTGTGATGCATTGATATCGTGATGAGATGCCTTGCATGCTTATGGAGAGAGTTCTTCATGAGTATGCGGCGGTTGCCGCGATCCTCGATTCACAATCTCGGATCGGGGGCGTGACAATTATATTGAAAACTGCTCCCAGACAGAGAGTGCTCTACCTCAGTGGTTGGTAGAGGATCCATCGTAAAACTTTAGGAAGTGTTTTCATAAGTATTTGACGAGGGCCTTTCATGATAAAGAAAATTGTGAAGGTATATTACTCTAAGATTTTCAAGATCCTATGTTAATTTTAAGTCCAATAATCCTTCAAAATTACGCAAATTTCTTTTTGGCAAAATTATGCAACCTATTGAGACTTCTGAATATGAGCAAAATGGAAACAAAACGGTCAATCTATACTCTATGAAGGAAAAAATAAATAAATTATAACACTTTCAAAAGTCTTGCACCTAAGATATCTCTTTTCTAGTGAAGGAGAAATTTACTAATGAAAAATATGTCAAAGAGCTTCCCAGACCGATATGATGCGCGTATCATTGTTTTTTTTTTTTTTTGGCTCAAAGAAGTGACTTTGAAGCACGTCATTTGGGCCTTCATCACTCCTGGCCTACTGCCATCATGCCAAGTTCCATTACAACGAAAAATCTCAACATCGTCTAAAATCCTAGCATATATGGTCGTGTGTAATCATTACCACTTGGAAACTATCACTTGGTCCCAGAGAAACGAAACTTAATATTGACCTACCTGGAGGAAATCTTTTCTCCAATCCTCCCATCCCCAACCTTTTTGCATCTCTCTTGCCACGTCAGTGATACAAATCGATAGAGTACCAGAGCCCTCTCATTGCCATGGAGAAGTGGAATCCTTACACAGTCGAGGGCTAATCAGTGGCTTATAGACCTTTCCATCACGCCCTTGTCCACATGCTTTGGCTTCAACATCAAGATAAAATCAATCTCCCAGTCTTTGCTTCCACCCCAAACTACTCACCAACCAACGCATTATATTGTGTAGGCCAATGCAGGAATGAGAAGACCATCACTTCATCTACTGAGCAAACAATTCCAGTGCTGTTCCTCCCACTCTTATTCTGTCATGCTTCTTAAGCAAGGCAATTTGAATGTCGGCGAGTTGTGGTCTCCACTGCCCACCTCTTCACATCTCCATCCATGCAAGTCTCTGCTCTACAAATTTCAAACTTCATAGTGACATGGTGTCCTTCGTTCAGTCCTAGGAAAGCAACAGCTCTAATTTTTCTGCTTCACAAATGGATTCCATAGAGGAGTGTGTTCTTTCTGATAAAATACTAGTTGGTATTTCACTTGATGGACGGGTGAGCAGTGAGCTGCTCTCATGGGCTATTGGAAATGCAGCTCATCCAAATGACACCATCATAGCCTTGCATGTTCTCGGTTGGTTGAAATTGACATGTCCTGCCAACTCTAGAAGTTATTTTGTTGATTATTAGAGTACTATTTTTCATATAGCATTTCCAAATTCAATTGATTTCATTGTTCCTCGATGGTTGTAACAGTTGGGAAAGGGGAGAAGAAAATTAACTCTGATAAGACTAGATTTCGCCAAGCAAAAGCTTTTGTAATTTCCTTGCTTGGAGAGTTCACCGACATCTGCCAAACTAAGCAGGTAAAACTGTTGCAGGATTTATCACTCATTAGGTTATGCGGTGGAATTTGGTGAAATTGTTGTTAAACGACTTCATTTTCTTAGGTGAATTTGGAGGCTAAAGTCAGGAGCAGCTCGAGCATTGGAAGGGGCCTTACAGATGAGGCAGCATTGATAGAAGCCAACTTTCTTCTTGTTGGTGGCTCAAGGAATTCATCTCAGAGGTAAGGCTACTGCCACCTACACCTAGATAAGCTGGTTTCATTCTTCTCATTTCACATTTTTTGTAATGGATAAATTATGATGCAAGCTATCAAGTGGGGTGCTAACTTCCTCCTTTTTCTGACCTTTTTTTTTCTTTGGCATCAGTTTCTCAGTTTGTTAACTATATTCTCATGGATTTACTCTAATTATGCATTAGAAATTCATTTGAAATCATGAAGTATTGCTTCAAGTATGCTCCTGAAGGCTGCTCGGTTATTGCTGTTGGAAAACAAGGTCTGCCTCAAAATGACACTGCTTTGGAGTCCCTAACATGTGAAGGTACTCTTTTGTTCTGAATCAGGTTTGGTGTTTTCCATCATCAAACATTGAATTTTATCAATCTACCACAGGAAACCGATCTTTGAGCTCGACATGGAATACCAAAAACATCCATGTTGGCAAGGCCCTGTCACCTCTGCAGAAGTTTTTTGAGTCAAATTCCAAGAAAGAAAAGAGGCATTCATCCTGTGAAAGTATCTGCGAGAAGAGCTCACCAAAAGCTGTTCTTGATGGACCTGAGGGACAGAACCCTGCCCCAGAGGAGTGCTTGAGTCCCTCTCGCAATAAGAATAGGAGTCGCATTCACACGAACATTAGGAGGCGCCTGTCTTTTGTCAAGCTATTTTTTCCTTTCTTTCGTTCACCAGAGGAATTGGTTGGAAAGGAGACTGATGTGTGTTCAACCTACACTGAAGACCAGAAGCCTTCTTGGAGATGTTTTAGCTATGAAGAGATTTCTCGTGCTACAAATAACTTCCATCATGGTAGGAATATCACCAACTTTCTCACGACATACATAATTTATTTGTGTATCATTCTACATCACATTCTTTTTCATTCTTTTCTTCTTTCTCTTCAAGGCTTGTCTAATTACAAATTTTTCACTATAGAGACATGAAATATAGTTCTACTATGCTTCAATTGTGTATATTTTTGAACCAATTTGAATCTACATCTCTGGCTGCCTCCTACCGAATTTTGCATCAATTAATATAGTGTTTTACATAGCTTATCTATTATTTTTTGGAAATCAGACAATATGGTTGGTAGAGGAGGATATGCAGAAGTATTCAGAGGAGACCTCCAAAACGGCCAAAGTGTGGCAGTGAAGAGATTAGCTAAAGGCAACACCAGTGAGAAAAAAGAGAGAGAATTCCTTACAGAACTAGGCATAATTGGGCATGTGTCCCATCCAAACACAGCCTTCCTTATAGGCTGCTGCATTGAGAATGGACTTCATTTGATCTTTGATTTCTCTCCAAATGGAAGCTTGGCATCAGCTTTGCATGGTGAGGATTCACCCATTCTCTTTTTCCCATTGCTCTTCAAAGTCAAGGTAAACAAAGTTTCTATAACACGTTTCAGGTAAAAATGGCAAGTTTCTCGAGTGGTCGGTGAGATATAAGATAGCAATAGGGATTGCTAGAGGCCTGCACTACCTGCACAGATGCTGCAGGCGCCGAATTATTCACCGTGATATAAAGGCCTCCAATGTTCTTCTTGGACCAGACTTTGAACCCCAGGTAAAGGTCCTAGTTCAGTCTGAATTAGAATTAGCAGTGTGTGCACGTGTACATATATATGTTATGGTTCTTGGCTTGATCAGGAGTTTCTTCTTACAGATTTCAGATTTTGGACTGGCAAAATGGCTTCCAAAACAATGGACTCATCACTATATCATCCCAATAGAGGGCACTTTTGGGTAAATAATCAATAGCTTTTACATTGAACAAATTTATGAGACACAGAATGGAAAAGCTCTAATAACTGAATGAAGCATCAAAGGCAACTATTACAAACAAGTAAACCTCAAACAATGAGCCGTGTCATCATTAAATCACTATCTCGAGTCTTCTATAAATCCATTAGTCTGACTATGAGCTTAGGCAATGTAACACAGAGTACTAAAATGGATCAATAAAACATTTCAAAAATTGAACCATGTTTCTGAAACGCAAGCAGGTATTTGGCGCCAGAGTACTTCATGCATGGCATTGTTGATGAGAAGACTGACGTTTTTGCCTTTGGGGTTCTGCTATTGGAGATTGTTACTGGCAGGAGGCCTGTGGACTCATCAAAGCCGAGCCTGCTCCTTTGGGTGAGATAATATATATATATATAATTTGTCCAGTGTTACTGTTATTCTAAGTCAATCGGTTGCTGTCTTGCTGATAAATTCAATTTTGTACAGGCCAAGCCACTCATAGAGTCTGGGAAAATAGCTGAACTAGCTGACCCAAAGCTTGAAGGCAAATATGACATGGGTCAGTTGCAGAGATTAGTGCTTACTGCCTCCTATTGCGTGAGACAGACATCTATATGGCGTCCTTCGATGAGTGAGGTAAATCTCATGTTTGTTGAGAATTCTACTATTCATTTAGAAAACAAAGCCCAAAAGAATTGTGTCTTACTGTCTTCTGTTTCTATAAACACCCCTTCCCCCCATTAGAAATTTTATCTTGTAAGCCTTAGTACTCAATTAGAATGTAGAGAAATTTGCCTTAAACCCATGATATAAAAAATTACAGGACTGATTATTTGTTTATGACTAGAAAATTGCCTGCCTTAAGTGCAAAGTGAAGTTATCTTCAACAACAGTTTACTCGTTTTTATCATCATATTTGTTTAAATTTTCCTTATCTAATAGAAATTAATACTGAACTTATAATTTCCGCAGAAATGTGGAATCCTGAAATATAAGATTAATAGAGTACCGTCGTTTGTCTGAAAAAATAGAATAACTGCTTAATTTTGTTTTGAATATTAAAGTCGCTAAAGATTGTTTTTAAGCGTATGAAGAACTTAGTTTTGAGTATTGCATTCAGGTGCTACAGCTCCTAACAGACCGCGATGACCTCGAAGTAGTACAGAGCTGGTGGATGCCTGAAAGCCAGATTGATGAGATGGATGACTGGAGTTTGGGTACAGACTTCCATCATCCCCACTAGCCATCTGGTCATAAATTGATGGTTGGCCTGGAGTTGGTTTTCTTGTTTTTTAATTGTTTTATTTTGTTCCTTTTTTGCTTTTTTGGCACTTGGTTAGGAATGAGCAAGCTTGACTTGTAACTACGTGATGTTGTTTGGTGTTTCTAAATTATGGTGATACACATGCCTGTCAAAGTTTTTATTTCTATCTGTTTCAATGCCATGTGTTACGATTTTGTGACAGAATATTCCATCCGCTACCCTTGGCTGCACTAACGTAAGACGTCAACCCTCGAAGTGAAATGCAGATCCATCACCCATGACGAACTTTGAAGGTGGCTAAAGCTATGTATCATATCAGGTAGCCAAACTTATATGAGGAAGAACTTTCGTGGCATCAATTTTCTCAAAAAAAATTTGGTGCTACCAAAGAAGCAAATCAAAGACTCTAAGGCATATAATCGATTTAAAGGAATAAAAGCTGTATCCATTCTTCAGCACAAAGATATGCTGCAAATCCAAATGGCCCAAATTTAAAGACGACCAAGATGCTCCAACTTTATGTCCTATTATCTGATCCAAAACAGTGATAAGGCACTTTGGGGCATCGATAGAAGCAACGTTTGTACCATTGTATGCACGTCATGGAGAAAAGCTAGAAAAGAAAATGGAAAGAGAGAGGGTGCAAAGAACATGTAGCTTTTAGGAAGATAAAAAGTATAGATCTTTCTTATGCCTCCAGCATCCCTCACCCCACTTAAAGTCACCCGATAAACTGTGCCCGATGCCGTGATTGCATCACAAACGTCAACCAACATACATTGTAGGAACATTAGCTTAGGATGTGTGCTTTGTGAATCTAATGTGGAATCCGGGAACCGTTTATTCTTTAGATGTTCCTTTGCTAGGAGTCCGTGGAATGCCATTAAGGTTCAGATCAAGTTGAGAGGCAGAACCTCCAGCTTCAATCATCTTTGGACGGTGTGGATGAAGAACAATAAGAAAAGATTATGCAACAGGGCAGGGAATCGATTGTTGGCTGCTATTTGTTGGTTAATTTGGAGAGAAAGAAATGCACGGATATTTCTGAACAAGAACAAATTGACTTATTCTGTGTTGCGGCCAATCCCCTCGTCGTCTGATCGTCGGGAACGAGTGCCTGCAAAAAAAAATCCGCACTGATCGGAGGTGGCTCCGGCGGGGACCCTCCGACGGTCAAGTCAGAGAGGAGACTAGGCAACAGTGAAAAGAAAACAAGGAGCTCAGCGAGAGAGGGAAAGAGAGAGAGGGAGCAAGCCCAAGAGTTTCGAAAGGGCCTTTAGCACTGTTGCCTTCCCCGATATATATAGTGGAGCGTGGTATGGCGCCGTCATTAATGGCGCGGACAATTGAAGAATTGTCAACTCACTATAGACTGTCAGAGTCGCCGTAAAGGTGTCAAATCACCGTGGGGTTGTCAAATCTCTAGGGTTGACCCATACCCTAGGTGGGATAATGCCCCTAGGCGGCAGTGCCGCATGCTGTTGTCAGGACTGACAATCTCTAGCAGTAGTACGACGATTGGAGGAGCCGACCGACCCTAGATCGGCGGCCAGCTGAGGGGCATCGGGTGGAGATTCGGATCCCTCCGACGGTCGGTCGGGCACGTCGCGGGAGTCGGGCATCGGACCCCCTGGTGCGGTCGGTCGGGAGAGCGGAAAAGGTCTGTCCGACCGACATATCCTCGGTCGGTAGAGAGCCATCGATCGGTCGGTAACGGCATCCGACGATCGGTCGGTCGGTCGGTCGTGTATGCCCGATTATCAGTCGGCACGAGCGGGGTCGGTCGGTATTCCCCAAAGTTGCCCCTCTCCACTCCTGAGTCGGACGGCGCGCTGGCCGTTGTCTTCGTTTGGGCAATAGCGTCGGGCGAAAAGGAGTGGATCCTCTATGTATCAAGTTCCGACCGTACCGTGGGTTGATATGATGTCAGGCGTCTCATGAATACCAGGCGATTCGCTGGCGTCAGATGTCCAGTCGGTGTGAGATGTTATGTCGGTGTCGGACGTCCTGTCCCATTGGCGTCAGACGTCCTGTCGGTGCCAGGTGTCATGTCGGTGTTGGACATCTTGTAGGTGTTAGACGTCTTATCCCATCGGGAAGAGAAATCACCGTTTCCGCCGCCCCTTCGGGGATACGAAACGTCACGGCCTCTGTGCCACGTGGCACGTGGCCATTGGGACGGATTCGTTGGAGCGGATTGAGGTGACGTGGCTCGATCTGAAGATGGGTGTGCCGAACCGTCGGGCCGACGGACGGACCGGATGACACCACGTGGTGAGATCTGGAGACTTCTCATTGGTCGTGCCTTCATCTCGACCGTCGGGAGGTACTATATATACAGGATCGCCCATATTCAGTTTTTACCCCTCCATTACTTTGCTGTCGAGACTCTGCCCGCATAATCCCTCATTCCAGGTATTCTTCTCTGCTTCCTTTCTTCTTAGGAGCTCCCTCTTCTTCTTCTGGGGGCCATCATCATCTTCACCGTCTCCTCCTCTCTGCCTTCTTCTTCATTTCCTTGTCTTTTGTTCCAGTCCATGGCTAGAACATCTCCACGAGGCAGTCGGTCGGGAGAGCCGACTGACGACCCTCGGTCGACCCCGGAGGTGGAGGTTTCTTCACTTTCGGAGCCGGACGTCGATCGGCTCCGGGAGCAATATTGCATCCCGGAGCAGTTTCGGCTATTCGCCTCTGGTGCCAACGGTCGGGTTAACAGCCCGCCTGAGGGTCAGGTGGCCTTCTATGTAGAGGACCTCCGGGCCGGCCTTCGTTTCCCGATCTCGGAGTTTGTCCGAAACATTCTTGACTATTACGGGCTGTGCCCAGCACAACTCGCGCCGAACTCAGTTCGGCTAATAGTCAGTTTTGCTCTTCTGTGTCGGCTTTTGCCGACTGATCCTCGGATCTCCCTCTTCTGAGCTTTTTTCGTCCTCCGACCCCACCCTAAAGCCCGAGGGTGGTGGTACTTCAATCCTCGGAAGGGGCTTTCTTTCATCACTGGTCTTCCGTCGTCCATTCATGGATGGAAGAACCAGTTCTTCTTCGCATTCTCTTCCGCTCCCTGGGGGTTCCCTGCCCGTTGGGGGAATCTCCGAACCGAACCGAACAAGAATAGTCGGGTGGAAGCCGAGGATCGGGAAGACTTCCACTGGCTAAAGGACATCTCGGTGCCGAAGCAGAGGGAGCTCGTCACCGAGCAGGCCCTGTACGACGCCGGCCTCAGCCCGGTCCCTCGCTTAGGTCGGTTTTTCTTTTTTCTTGCCCTTTTTCTTCTTTTTGTTTTTTCTTTATGGTGCTGACCGTCTGTCGTTGCTTGCAGATATGCCGCCAAGATCAAGACCGACGGCAGCCGACGTACGTCAGTACACCGTTCGAAATAGGTCGGCGCAAGGGGCCGGGCCGTCGTAGCCTCCCAAGAGGCCCCACGTAGCTCCGCCGAGCGAACCGACGGGGTTGGGGGCGGAGCCCGTCATCGCACTGTCGGCACCGACAGTGCTCGTCGAAGTCCCATCCGAGGGACCGTCGGGCGAGGGCGCTACCTCGCCCGAAAGAAGGGCGGCCGATGAGTCGATCGATGGCGCACCGACTGCTCGACCGACGGAGGAGGATCGGGAGGAGGCACACGAGCCCGAGCGACCTGCGCCCGCTGCTGTCGTGCCGTCGGTCGAGACTCGATCGGGCTCAAGCTTGCTGTCCATCTCCGACGTCAGGGCCTGGGCGTCCGGCCGAGGGAAGGCCCCTATGGCGTTGGGGGACGAAGGACGGTCGGCCGACGGTGGAGGATCGACCGACTTCCCACTCCCCGAAGGTGCATCGGGCCTGGCCAACCACGACTTGGCCAGGAGGCTGTGCCAGGTGCTCCTCCTTCCCACCGACATCGAGGCGATGAAGAACCAGCGTGTCTCCGACATGCTGTCTTCGTTCTACCCGATGATGATCTGGGTAAGTCCCTCTTTCCTTTGTTTCCAACGTGGTTTCCGTAGGCTCGGCCTCCTGACAGTCGGTTTTGTTTTGTGCAGCTGGTTTACAACATATCCGAGCTAGAGGCCGGATACCGGAAGTTCGGCGACATGCGCGCAGCTTGGAGAGACAAAGTCGCGGCCGTTGAAGCCGACAAGGTTGTCTTGGTCGACCAGCTGCAGCAGTCGGTCGAATGGAAGGGCCGACTCGAGGGGGAGGTCTCCTGACTTTCGGAGGAGGTCTCCCGACTCAAGGGAGCCTTGGCGACGTCGGAGTCGGAGCTGCAGTCGATTCGGGATGACGCGAAGAAGAAGTTCCGGACCGTCCGTCGGCTTCGACACGAGCGGGACAGCTTTGCCAAGGAGCTAGAGGCCGACCGCGAGCAGCTCCGAGTGAGTCTCGAAAATCTTGCTAAGGCCGAGGAAGGCCTGTCCGTCGCCCAGGCCGACGCAGACGTCGCGAGGGCAGAAGCGGAGTCGACGAAGGAGGCCATGGGTCGGGTCGTCGAAGACTTCCGTGACTCAGAAGAGTACCAAGAAGAACTTCTGGAGAGCGGCTTCTTTTCATACCGGGTCGGGTACGAGGATGCTCGGGAAGCCGTTCGAAGCTTGTACCCGGAGCTTGATCTCAGCAGCATTGTTCTGCCAGAGTCAGAGGCCCCAGCTGCGGAGGAGACGGCCGACCCAGTATCGGGAGGCCTCACCACCAGGGCGAAAGCTGAAGAAGACGCAGAGCGAGCTACCGAAGATCGGGCGGCCCCGACAGCTGAAGTCATAGCGAGTTCGCCGACCGTCCCCCGTCATTATCCAGTGGAGGAGGCCGACTCTGAGGACTAGTCGGTTTTCTATTTTTATTTTTCCTTTTGCTCCGGCTTGTATCCGGGCTTTGGCCCAACTTTGTAAGCTTATTTTGATTTTCAATGAAATCAAAGTCAAAGTTTTTTGAACTTGAACTTTTTCCTTCTGCATGTCTTTCTTTTTTTCATGTATTGCGAAATGCATTTGAACACGTAAGTCGCTAACCCACATAGATCAGTTAGGACGTTCGGTAATTCGTGCCGCCATGAAGGTAGAACAAGTCCCGACTTTGGATCGGTCTTTTGATGGTCGGGGGCTTAAGTCGGGCATCCTCCGTCCGGCTGTGAGTCGGTCGTCCTTTACCCGGCTGCGAGTCGGACGTCCTTCGCCCGGCTGCGAGTCGGGCGTACTCATCGAGCCGAAAGCCGATCGACCGTCGGATAAGACTTGGCAGTCGGACCTCTTTCGACACATTCAGTCGGATGTCGTTCGACGCATTTAGTCGCGGGAGCGATGATAAGTCGGATCTCGATACCCTAATGCCGGGTACTTACGCTGCGCTACGTGATATACGGTAGTAAGCCGAATATCTTCCGGCCGGCCGTAGCTCGGTCAGTGAGTTATGAATGCGACGGTGGTCGCTTCGTGTGATAGACGGTGGTAAGCCGAATATCCTTCGACTGACCGTAGCTCAGTCGGTAAGTCGCGACGGCGGTCGCGCAGGCGTTTTGCCTTTCCTTGGTTGGGGCTCCGTCGGCACGTCAGCCGATCGTTTGGTCCAAAATTCTGATCGTAGAAGGAGTGTTAACTCCCGTTGTCGTGGACGGTTCGGCCATTGTGAGCGCCCGATACATCATCGACGGTCGGGCCGTCGGTTCCATGCGGACACTAAGTTCGAGTTGGGACGTCGGGACTCGACCTTCTTGGTGAGCGCCGATCATCAGTCGAAGAGTTAAGACTCCGAAATTTGAAACTGAATTTGTATTCCAAATGAACAGGTACAAAGTTCATTGGTGATACAACTTCAGGTTGTCAGCATTCTAGGTCCGGGGAATCGGTTTCCCTTCCAGAGTTTCCAGTCGGTAAGCCCTTGGCTCGTAGGTGTCCGCCACCGTGTAGGGCCCTTCCCAATTCGGAGCCAGCTTCCCTTGATCCAGGGGCTTCGAGACTTCTGCCTTTCTCAGGACTAAGTCCCCAGGCCTGAAAAGCTTTGGCTTGACCTTGGCGTTGTAATATCGGGCTACTCTCTGTCGGTATGAAGCCATGCGAAGTTGAGCCTTGTTTCGTAGTTCGGGGAGGAGGTCTAGGTCTGCTCTCCGACAATCAGAGTTGTTCGGCTCTTGATACTGCTCGACCCTAGTTGATGGCAGCCCGATCTCGAGCGGTATCATTGCCTCCGTTCCATAGGCCAAATTGAAAGGCAACTCTCCGGTCAGAACGCGAGGGGTCGTTCGGTAAGCCCACAGAACGGAGCTCAATTCGTCGACCCAGAGGCCTTTGGCTTCATTCAGTCGGGTTTTGAGCCCGTGTAGTATGGTCCGGTTGGTCACCTCGACTTCGCCATTGGACTGTGGATGCCCGACTGAAGTCAGTCGGTGCGTGATGTGAAACCTCGCACAGAAGTCTCTGAAGTCTTGGTTGTCGAATTATCGCCCATTGTCGATGATAATGGTATGCGGCAATCCGAACCTGAAGATGATGGACTTCTGAACGAAGTCCTCCATCTTGCGCTCGGTAATCTGCGCCAAGGGCTCGGCCTCCACCCACTTGGTGAAGTAGTCGATAGCAATGACTATGAACTTCTTTTGGCCCGATGCTGGAGGGAAAGGACCAAGGATATCGACCCCCCGTTGAGCAAAGGGCCATGGGACAGCAATAGGAGTGATTTGGCTGGCTGGTCGGTGTTGTATGTTGGCGTACTTCTGGCACAGTTCGTACTTTCGGACCAACTCAGCTGCATCCTTCCTCATGGTGGGCCAGTAGTAACCCTGCCGCAGGACCTTGTAGGCTAAGGATTTGCCCCCCAAGTGACTCCCGCAGATTCCTTCGTGCAGTTCTCTAAGTGCGTAATCTACGTCGGTCGGTCCCAAGCACCTGAGCAAGGGAAGGGAGAACGACCTTTTGTAGAGTCGGCCATCCATGATCATATATTGGGAGGCCGACCACCGGAGCCGCCTGGCCTCCGTGAGATCTTCAGGGCTGATCCCGTCGGTTAGGTACCGAACAATCGGATCCATCCAGCTTGGTTTAGCTGTCAGTTGTAGCACCTCCTCGACCTTGTCGATGCTCGACTGCTCGAGATTCTCCACAAACGTCCGGCCCAAAGAATTGAAAGCCGAGGTCGCCAGTCTGGAGAGTGCGTCGGCCCGGGCGTTCTCCGACCTAGGGATGTGAGAAATTTCAAAATACCCGAGGCGCGTCACGAGATCCTTCACTTTCTGAAGATATTTTGCCATGGCTGGATCTCGCGCCTTGAATTCGCCTTTGACCTGCCCCACGATCAGCTGAGAGTCGGAGAATGCCCGGAGGCTGTCGATCTCAAGTTCCCTTGCCATCCTCAAGCCGGCGAGGAGCGCTTCATACTCGGCTTGGTTATTGGAGGCTTTGAAGTCGAATCGGAGGGCATACTCGGTGACTACCCCATCCGAGTTGGTGAGCAGGAACCCAGCCCCGCTCCCTTGAGCGTTTGAAGCTCCGTCGATGTGCAGTACCCAGGTGGAGACCGGGTTAGGCTTGGAGACCGCGTCTCGTCCGGGGTCCACGTCTTCCGACCCTTTGTCGGTCGTCGGGCATTCTGCGATGAAGTCGGCCAGGACCTGGGCCTTTAAGGCAGGTCGCAGTTGGTACTGTATATCGAACTCGCTGAGCTTCATCGTCCACTTTGCCAGTCGTCCCGATGTGTCGGGTCGGCGCAGTATCGCCCTCGGGGGCTGGTTGGTGAGGACCACAATGGCATGCGCCTGGAAGTATGGACGGAGTCGCTGTGCGGAGACGGTCAGGACGAAAATCATCTTTTCTGTCTCCGAATATCGAGCTTCAGCGCTGTGGAGCACTTTGCTGGTATAGTAGATTGGTTGATGAGTTCGGCTCTCATTTTCTCTGACGAGCACCGAACTGACCGCCTCGGGGGAAGTGGCCAAATAGAGATACAATGTCTCCCCGACCCCCGGCTTCACAAGCAACGGCGGGGAAGCCAAATACCTCTTCAGATCCTCGAAGGCCCATTGGCACTCATCCGACCAAGAGAAGCCCTTCGCCTGCTTCAGAGTTTTGAAGAACGGGAGGCACCTTTCAGTCGATCGAGAGATGAACCAGCTGAGAGCGACGATCTTTCCGTTCAGCTGCTGGACCTCTTTCTTGGTGTTCGGATGGCGCATGTCGATGATTGCCTTTATTTTCTCAGGGTTAGCCTCGATTCCTCGTTGGAAAATGAGGAACCCGAGAAACTTCCCCGAGGTCACTCCAAAAGCGCACTTAGTCAGATTCAGCTTCATTCGATGTTGTCGTAGAGTGCGAAAAGCCTCTTCGAGGTCTCGAACATGATCTGCAGTCTGCGCACTTTTTACCAGCATGTCGTCCACGTATACTTCCATATTGCGTCCGATCTGGTCTTTGAAGACCTTATTGACAAGTCGTTGGTAGGTGGCGCCGGCATTCTTCTGCCCGAAGGGCATTACTCAGTAGCAGTAGAGGCCCTTGGGGGTCACGAAGGCAGTGTGCTCCTCGTCTTCGGGCACCATCCGGATCTCATTGTACCCGATGAAGGCATCCATGAAGCTGAGCAGTCGAAATTCGGACGTCGCATCCACCAGCTGGTCGATCTTTGGAAGTGGAAAGCTGTCTTTCGGATATGCCCGATTCAAGTCGGTGTAGTCGATACAAATCCTCCACTTTCTGTTGGCTTTCTTGACCATGACAACATTGGTGAGCCAATCGGGATATGTAGCTTCTCTGATGAAGCCCGCCTCGAGTAGCTTGTCCACTTCTTCGTCGATGACCTTCTGTCTTTCGGGAGCAAAAGACCTTTTCTTCTGCCTCACCGGCCTCATCGTCGGGTCGATGTTGAGTCGGTGCGTTATTGTCTCCGGGGGGATGCCCGACATATCCGTCGCTGACCAAGCAAATATGTCGGCGTTGGCCTTCAGCAGCTCCGCCAACCGTTGTCGTTCTGGGTCGGATAGTTGAGACCCGACCCATACCTTTCGGTCAGGGCTTTTCGCTATCGGGATTGACACGAGCTGTTCGACCGGCGAGCCCCGTTCTTCCTCCTCCCGTTGGTCTAGTTTGTCGATCGTCAAAGAGCCCCTCAACTCGTCGCTTTGAGCGGAGATCTGGAAGCATCAGCGAGCAAGCTGTTGGTCTCCGCGCATCTCCCCGACTCCATTTTTGGTCGGAAACCGAACCAAGAGATGGTACGTCGAGACAATCGCCTTGAGGGCGTTTAGTCCGGATCTTCCAAGTATGGCGTTATAGGCCGAGGGCACTTGGACGACCGCAAAAGTCAAATGGACCGTGCTTTATCATGGTTCGGTGCCGACTGTCACGGGCAGGGTAATTTCTCCTTCCGTCGCGATGGCGTCCCTGGCGAAGCCTATCAAGGGCGTAGGAACCCTCTTGAGTCGGTCTGTTGATAGTCGCATCCGGGAGAAGGCCGAGTAAAACAAAACGTTCGTTGAACTTCCATTATCTACAAAAATTCTTTTTACATCGTAGTTCGCTATTGTCGCCGAGACAATAACAGTGTCGTCGTGGGGAGTTTGGATGCCCCGAACATCTTCTTCCGTAAAGGTAATTGCGTCGTCCGGGCGCAGCCTCTTCGTCGGCTCCCCTGCAGCAGACGTCCCCGGGCCAAGTCGTTTGGAAATCATATTGATGACCTCGACCGTTGCTGATTAGTCGTCGCTTCTTCAGTCGGTTGGGGTCGTCGATCGGCGACTGGTTGAGTCGGCGGGTTCCTCCAAAATTTATCGAGATACCCTCGGTGGATGAGAGCTTCGATCTCATCCTTAAGCTGGATGCATTGCTCGGTATTGTGGCCGTGGCCCCGGTGGAATCGACAGTACTTCCGTCGGTCGAGGCCTTTTGCCTTCAGAGGCAGAGGCCGTCGCAGGTATTCTTCCCCCTCGATTTTCATCAAAATCTGCGCACGGAGAGCAGAGAGAGGAGTGTAGGAGTCATACCTGGGGCATGTCGGCCTTGGAGTCTGCTGTCGGGACGACTTCTGGTTTCGTCGCGGGGCCGAGACTCGACCGTCGGTCGGGGCCCTGCTAGGTTTGACGGGGTCATGACCCTTTCTTCGCTTCTCCTTCGGGCCCTTGAATTCGGTCAAGTACCGGTCGGAGGCTCCTTCGTCCGCGCGCATGTACTTGTACGCGCGCTCCAACAATTCAGCATACGTCCGGGGGAGGGTCTTGTCCAGGGAGTAAGTGAATCGGGATGCCCTCAGCCCCCACTTCATGGCCGAGATGGCCATGTCTTCGTTAAGGTCCCGGACCTCAAGCGTGGCCACGTTGAATCGCGTCACGAAGTGTCGGAGCGTATCGTTTTCTTCCTGTTTGAGGGAGAAAAGGCTGTCCGACGTTCGCGGCGGCTTCCGGCTGGTGCTGAAGTGAGCCACGAAAGAGTGCTCGAGCTACCCGAAGGAGTGGATACTTCCCGATCGAAGATTGGAGTACCAGGCCCTGGCAGCCTTGCGAAGCGTGGCGGGGAAGCCGATGCAAAAGAGAGCGTCGGTTGCCCCTTGAATCGTCATGAGAGCTTTGTAGCTCTCTAGGTGGTCGATTGGGTCGGTGGAGCCGTCGTAAGGCTCCACGTGCGGCATCTTGAACCGACCGGAGATCGGTTCGTCGAGGATGAGTCGGGAGAGAGGTTGGACGGTCTGGAAGTCGACATCGTTTGAAGACTTTTGCCCGTCCACCTGCAACTGCGCGAGCCGACGGTCGATTTCCTCGAACCTGCGTTCGTAGTCGTCTGTCCGTCGGTGCTGGGAGACCCCAGGAGTGGAGTCTCCGGAAGAGTCCGAGAGAGAGGCGGACGGCGTTCGCGGTCGATTCTCCTTCCTCGCTCGTTCCAGCTGGGAGGGAGAATGCTGTTGGGACCGATGGGCATCGCGCCGCGGCCGCCCCTACTCCTCTCTGTGGGAGCGCTGTGGCAGGCGCTCCTGTGAAGGCGACGGAGATCGACGCGGGCGTCGGCGGCTGCTCCTGGAGGGCATCGGACGTGCCGCCGGTTGCCCGACCGATGATGGCGGCAGCTGGACCGGCTGTTGCTGAAGGCTTTTGACCGCGTCCGTCAGCACGGTCATCTACCGTACGATCGCCGTGATCTGCACCTCCGTGGTCACCGCGGGATGCGGAGAGCTGGGTTCCGTCGCGGAGGGTGGAGGAGAGGCCTCTTCCCGACGGGAAGAGCGCCTCGCCGATCCAGTGACCCTCGATCGCTGAGCTCTTGTCTTTGTCATCTAGGATTCCGTGGGGGTTATGATCCCCTGTGCTGTCGATGAAGCACTAACTTGTCACTATGAGCGTTGCTTCGCTGCCCCTACCTGGCGCGCCAATCTGTTGCGGCCAATCCCCTCGTCTCCTGATCGTCGGGAACGAGCGCCTGCAAAAGAAAGTCTGCACTGACCGGAGGCGGCTCCGGCGGGGACCCTCCGACAGTCAAGTCAGAGAGGAGACTAGGCAACAGTGAAAAGAAAACAAGGAGCTCAGCGAGAGAGGGAAAGAGAGAGAGAGGGAGCAAGCCCAAGAGTTTCGAAAGGGCCTCTAGTACTGTTGCCTTCCCCGATATATATAGTGGAGCGTGGTATGGCGCCGTCATTAATGGCGCGGACAATTGAAGAATTGTCAACTCATTGTAGACTGTCAGAGTCACCGTAAAGGTATCAAATCACCGTGGGACTGTCAAATCTCTAGGGTTGACCCATACCCTAGGTGGGATAATGCCCCTAGGCGGCAGTGCCGCATGCTGTTGTTAGGACTGACAATCTCTGGCAGTAGTACGGCGATTGGAGGAGCCGACCGACCCTAGGTCGGCGGCCAGCTTAGGGGCGTCGGATGGAGATTCGGACCCCTCCGACTATCGGTCGGGCATGTCGCGGGAGTCGGACATCGGACCCCCTGGTGCGGTTGGTCGGGAGAGCGGAAAAGATCTACCCGACCGACATATCCTCGGTCGGTAGAGAGCCGTCGATCGGTCGGTAACGGCATCCGACGATCGGTCGGTCGGTCGGTCATGTATGTCCGATTATCAGTCGACACGAGCGGGATCGATCGGTATTCCCCAGTATTCTGTTATACGAAAGGCTCAATCTCTGTTCTCCAAAGAATGAAGATGATCATTTGACACTGTGGGACAGGTTGAAGACTCTCTCTGGCTCAAGAAGCTAATAATCCTGGTGCCTGCCGTGTGTGACCTTTTTTATTTCTTGATTTCTATCGTCTGTGTCCTTCCCGATGGATTGTTGTGGGAATGGGTGTGTAAATTCCTCCCTCTGTAATCTTCTTCTTGTCTAATAAAACGGGGTTGCTTCCAGCTACCTTCTGCTTAACTTCAAAAAAAAAACATACAATGTAGAAGCCAAAAGCCAAATCCAGTCTCAAGATTAGCAGAGTAATAGTAACCTCAATTTTCAAATGAGATGAAATAGGTTAAGATTTAGCTCTGCACATTTGTGTCCCCTTGACACCATACGTCATATTAAAACAACAGATTGAAAAAAAAAAAAAAAAAAATTCATTAACACACTACAGCACCCAAACTATTCACTTCGAGAACATAAGACATAAATGGCGACAGATTCAACAAAAATAATAAAAAAAAAGAGTTCATTAACACACTACAGCACCCAAACTATTCACTTCGAGAATATAAGACATAAATGGCGTATCGGTAACTTTTGCAGAACCTCGCCTCCAATTATATTCCTTAGAATCCATTCCCTTCGTTCAAGTTTCCGGTTGCAGACTTGCAGCACAATCGTTCGTTCACCGCAGCCTTTAGATTCGTGTCAATCTATGAAGACTTTCCAGTGTCAGCAAGGAATAGACTTGACCGCACCATAAACGACACGAACACGAATCTTAAAGCCCAAGTCGTCACGTCCACTCAACACTCATCCATTCCTGAGCTCAAAGAACGGAGAAGGGAACCAACCACCAATGGCCTTCGAGCAATTGATCTCAAAAGCCAAAAGGCCTCCCGGAATAAAGTTTAAAAGAAAAGGGAAGAAAGGATTAAAAAAAAGAAAAAGGCATCCCATTCTCTCCCCCCAAACTGTACTTAATTTTCTCGCTGATCAGGGAAAAAAAAGGCCATTAGAACATAGCAATAATATACGTCAAGCATCGAGAAGGGCAAGAGAAAGAGTACATAAAAGCCAAAAACATCAATACATCTTACAACAGAGCTCCAGGCTACTTCTTCGGGGGGGCAAAAAAAAAAAACACAAAGCTCCAGGCTTCGGCCCGATATCAGAAGGACGGCACGACGCCGTAACCATGGTCCACCATGAGAACCGCGGCGGCGGCGGCGGAGTACATACGGTCGACCTCTGCCTCGATCTCCGACCGCTTGGCGAACCGCCCCTTGATCCTGGGCCGCGTCTCCGCGTAGGCCTTCCGCGACGCGTACCGGATCGTCTTGTCGAACCGCCGGTTCTTCCGCTTCTCCCGGTACCTCATCACCCGCGCCTCCCGGTCCATCTGTGCCGCCGGGTTCCCCGCCCTCCCCGCACCGCCGTACGGATTCGTCACGTCCGCCATCGCCCCCACGCCACCGCCGCAGCTCCCGTCCGGCACCACCCCCACTTCCGACGACGACACCTGCTCCGATTCCAGCAATTTCAGAAACAGGCAAGAGATCGTGAATTAATTCCAAAATCGTGAAGATCGAGAGTTTTTATTAGGGTTCTTACGCTGTGACTCAGGGAATGGGCCGTGTAGGAGCTGTAGGAGGGCTTGGATCGAGTGAAATCGCCGCTGTCGGGCGCTAGGAGCGGCGGAGGCGGCGTGCCACCAACCGCCTTGGCGTGGACGGGGACGACGCTGTCTGTCTGGCGGAATCGGGCGTCCATCGAGGAGGCGTAGTCCAGATCCAGGTACGGATCCACATCCGAGAAGAAATAGTCGGCCGCTTTGAGCTCCGGCGCCTCCATCGTCCCCGCTTTGAGGGTAGGATTCGGGGGAATCGGGTCCGGGAGGAGCCACGACGCGGCCTCCGCCTCGTTCTCCTCATCACAGTCGTCGGCGCCCTTGAATAGGAACCCCCCGCCGCCGCCGGCCGCAGCGGTGGACTTGAGGGCGGAGGCGACGGGCTCGAGGAAGGGGATGACGGGGACGCGCTCATGGCGGCGGGCGAGGGGATTAGCGGAGTGGATGTCGGCGTCGCAGCTGACGCAGAGCGCAGCAGCGTCCGCCTTGCACGTGACGCTCGCCGGCGCCTGCTCGCAGACGGCGCACATCCACACCCGCTCGTGCCGCGAAGCCAGCTTGTTCGCCCCGTGCACGCGCGCGTCGCACGTGCCGCACAGATACGCCGTGTCCGCCCGGCAGAACAGCAGCGCCGGCGACCCCTTGCACGAGTCGCATCTCCTCGCCGCCAGCCCCCAATATCCTCCCTTCCCTCCTCCTGTTTCGCTTGCCATCTTCTTCCTTCTGTTCCTCTTCCTTTGGTCGGTATTACTCTCTTCCCGTGTGTGTGATCTAGTTTTCTGAGTTGGGGGATTTCTATTGGGAGGGCTTCTATCCTTTTGTTGAGGGAAGAGAGTTTGGTGACCCAGGGACACGTGGAGGGCTGGCGGCCACGTAAATTGATTTTTTAATGTTATTTTAGGGAAATGTCGGATATCTGCCGTTCGCGGATGTTGTAGGTCTGTGCCGACGTGGGACCCACGGGTGAGATTGGGGGCCTTGGCTCTTCCGGAAGAGGAAGCGAAAATTAGTACTATTAACGTATCAACGTCGCAGGCCGGTGGGACCGGGCTTCCTTGTAGTGCCGCGCTCTCGCGGCCGGTGATGTGGACGCGCCCCTTTTAACATCTGACCTCCTTTTCAACTCTCAATAACGCCGTTATCCTACTACTGGATATTCCGTTTTAGCTTCCTTTTAATCCAAATAGGATAGCGGTTATCAGAGTAAAATAATCATGTCATTTAGCAAGCTAAAGTCCTATTCTATGATAATATTACTAAGTTAATTCTTTGGCATAGATGTAAAATCTTTCCTCTATAATTGCTAGTTCGTTGCATGATATCTGGGAGGAGCTTTGGACAATGATTTTGAAGATAAATATTTAAGTATAGTATTAAATATTTATTTTATTAATTGATGAAAAAATAATTTAATTATTTTTCAGATGGATAAAATTTATTTTTATTTTATGAATAAATATTATCTATAATAAAATAATTTATTTATTTTAAAAATATAAAAATATAAAAAAATTAATTAATTAATAAAAATTTTAATTAATTTTTTTATAATATTTATTCATAAAAAGATGATCTTTAAATATCAAATAACTTGACACGGTTGTAACATTAAAACGGTCGTTATTTTGTATCTGACGGGGTAACGGTGGCCGGGATTGGCGGATCAATCACAACTCCAATCGCTTTCGCAGCGATGGATGATATGATCTGTTGATATGATCTGTTGGAATGTCAAGATTGCCCCTTTCTAGCGATATTGGTAGAACGAGCAAAGTAGGTTGGACGGAGAATTTTATGAGATGGTTGTGGGCAGTATTTTCTCCTCACATTTCGTTGGCTAGCTTTTTACCGTAATCTTATCAGCAATAAGCTTTACCGTGTCGCGGATGACTTGGACCTTGGCAACTTGCCCAGTCGGAAGATTGAGGCCCACCCCCCAACCGATGGCTACGGGCACGCGCCCTGCGTGATGCGACCCGATGAAGGGCAAATTAGTAATTTCGATAATCTCGTGACGACTGGGCTGCCGTCATCAGATGAACTCCTTATCCTGAGCCAAACCACCATCCAGACTTCGGCCTTCATCGATGGGCACGTGTCAAGTCAAGAGTTTACCAAAGGGGAATGTTGCGTTTATTGGACACGCGTCAATTAGGGAACAGCTGATCGGATAGAACGGTGCTACGGAGTCCGTAGCTGCTGTGGTACCGAGGTGGAAATAAAGGAGCTGGATAGCGGCAGGCAAAGGCCAACATGTGCAGTGGGGACCAGGGGGGATTTGATGGTTGGGGGTGGGGAAGGGGTGCACGGGAGTCAAACCACACCAGGAACACCCCACGATCCCACTAGATTTGGTGCTTCCCTGCTCTCACTTATACTTCTGGGAACGACCGCCAGATTGCTTTGGATTGTAATCTGACGGCTCTAGGATGTTGGACTCTTGAGCAGCCGTTGGGATGGTTGGGCCCAGGAAAGGGTCACGTTGTTGTACCAGTTTCTTTGGTGAAAGTGAAACGGAGGAGTTACTTCCCATCAGATAAATGATCATACGGACACGGAGGGATCACACGCATTAAAAGGTAACAGCTGACGTGTGGGTTCCCTGTTGCTCCGGCGGCCAGATTGAGGAGAAATGGGATACGCACACAAGCTTCGTAACATTTTTGGTGACAAGCTTGTTACTCGACTTACTGCTGCGCACCGTTGTTAACTTTTTTCTTCTTCTTCTTCTTCTTCTTCTTCTTCTACTGCAAAAGCTCTACGAACAAAATAACAACGGTGCCGTTACTGGATTCCCATCACTTCCTCATCCAACGTGGCCGTGAGTGCAATGCATAGAGACGGATAGTTATCACGTGAACGTCGGATAAACATACGAATGAATGCTCCTTTATACTTTTGAAATCTTAGTTAGGATAAATACAGAATATCATCTTAATTTTAATCTAATTTTATTTACATATTTTTATTTTAAAAAATATCAAATTAATCATTCAAATTTTTTAAATATTTTAAAATAATCAAACTATTTATTTATCAATAAATGATATTAATTTATTATTTTAATAGATAAAAATATTTCTCTATGATGTAGGAAGGATCATCACGAGAAAAGATGTGTTGGGGTTTATACTTAAAATTACAACTTCGGTAGAGATCCGATCTTCTTATTCGGTTAAGGATCGACAATTGTTCACATCATCAGATCTATTTAGATAACTATTGATAATGCTCGAAGACTAGTCAGCCAGCACAATCGATTCATAGATCGACAATTATATTAGTATCAAATCAACTGTTTAACTCGGATGTCAATCGAGTATCAACTAAAAAACAAAAATCCACGATCCGAAAAATTTGGGATCGTTAGAACAGTTACAACGCACGACTAATTAAGAAATCGTAGATCAGATTAACTATCCACTAAACCCACATTGAATTCAGTAGCTTCCATGATTCCGTATTTCAATAGATACAAGTTACAAAGCAACAGCACATCCCATCTCTATATAAAGGGGGATAAGATGGGGATCGGGGTATGCTTTTAGCTAGCTTGCTTGGCTTAGCAAGCTATGATTTTTATGATTTCTCTATATGTTCTCTGAACTCCAGCTAACTTAAGCATCCGAAGATCTCTCGTCGGATAAATTTCAGCAAGAGAATATTTTGCAAGTATATTTCCATCAAGAGCAAGGTACACCTATTTGGTACTCGTCCCAGTAACTCTCTAGAGTTTGACAACAATAGGATGGAGGTGGAAGAAGCCATTATATAAGGGGATGATGAAGTTGTAGAGATCAAGATAGAGAGGGAGAGCAGCATCATAGGTGAAATTAAAGGAGATGAATGGGTGAGAGAAAGCAGTTGGGGAAAGAGTCGGTGAAGAAAGGATGGAAGTGAAGGAAGCTATCAAGGAGGGGAAGGGCTTATAGGTAGGCTTGAAAAAGAAAGAAGAGGAGAAAAAGTAGATGACGAAGGAGGAGTTATTGACGATGAAGAGAAAGATGAAGAGAGCCATCGTAGAGGAGAAAGCTCATGGGCAGATTTAGAGGAGAAGTGGATGAAGAGCAAGAGAAAGAGATAGAAAGATAAATTGCTGGTGAGGAATGGACGGAGATAGAAAGAGTCACTGTGGAGGAAGAAGGGGAGGGGGGCAAAAAGATGAGAGAGAATGAAGGATGTTGGTGATGGAGGAGGAAGGGGAAGCAATCAAAGAGGAGAGAATAGGGAGGAGGGATGAAGCAATCAAAGAGGAGAGAAGGGAGAAGAGATGGGAAGAAGGATAGTTTGATTATTTTATAAAATGATAGTGTTATATGGTGGTTATATGACATCATTCCATTAATAGATATGAATGGTTTGATCATTTTGGAATATTTTAAAAATTTGAAGAACTAATTTGATACTTTATAAAATTGAATAGATAGATAAAATTGAGCTAAAGTTGAGGAGGTGTTTCGATCATTTATCTTAATAATTAATATATTATATTATTATTTTTAATTATATTATCAAGATATTATAATAAATAATAATCAATAGTATTAAAATTATTTATAGCATCGTGATAAAAATAGTGGTAGGCTAGAGAGCAACATGTCCATATCGGAATAAAATTATTATTATAGTACCTACATTTGGATCAAGTCGAGGTTGGGAGGATGGATCAAACTTGTAACATCCGATGATATTTAGATGCCATGTTGAATCATTATTTATTTCCATACAATAAGCAACCATCTTTTTACTTGTTGATTGTCATCATTTACTGTTACGGGCTTGGTGGGTCACCCTATTTGATTACTTCTAAACTATTCTTAATACAAAAGATCAAACTTCAATTCTAGATCTTCAATTTAATCGCCTGAGACTTTGTCAATAGTCTAATCCAATACATATATGCATATGATTAGAGTGAGGTTTGGATTCAAAGGCATCTACATGATGTAGTAGATGATTAGCCGTGATGTTCTTGATTATTAGTTTGAAAAGATGATTATATATATTAATTTTTATATTATAAGTATTGTCATTTGTTATTTAGTTCTGATGTTGATACCTGGTTTATTTAGTGTCCCTTTCATGGGATTAGGCGTGTTAGGCCGGGCAAATAACCAAAATACGCTGGAATAATGAAAATTTAGGGACAGTGAGTCGATGATTGCTGGGTGTTTTCGAACTTTTAATTACAAACATTCAGGTTGGGTGGTCCTTCAGGCCTCATCACCATCAGACACCGAAAGCATAGAACCGCCGACGACCGTACGGAAGATCTCCAAATCCCCATAATGCCCTCGAAACTGAGTGTAATTTACGACTATACTCCCCTTCCCACGTTGGACCCTATACCAACGCAAAGCCAACCACAAGAGACGTCAATGCAGGTCCCACTGGCGGTGCCACGTGTCCAATTGTTTGGTCCAGAAAGATGCGTTCAAGTTGGGACTTGGTTGGCGACAGATGGCTATTCACGGAATAAGCAGGGTGGCATTCATTACTCCCATCCTGGCGGCCGTTCGCATAGAAGGCGTGGCCCACGATATATTTAGTACCAGGCCTGTAACTAATTTCTGAACGGATTTAATTTATCGAAGATATCTTAGATATTAAATCTAGCTGAAATCTAGGTATCAGTGTGCTTAACCGACAATAAGAAAGCAAAATATATGTTTGACTATAACAAGACTAGATGTATTCAGTGTGGATGGCATGGGTGGATAGGAGTTCTATTATCTTTGATTCTTGATGAAAAGGAAGGAAAATATCTTTGAGGATACATGACAGTGTGTTGCGGCCAATTCTCTCATCTTTTGATCGTCGGAGATGTGCATCTGCAAGAAAAGTTCTCACTGACCGAAGATACCTCCGATAGAGATCCTCCAACGCTCAAACCAGAGAGGAGACTAGGCAACAGTGAAAAAAATCAGAGACTCAGCCAGAGGGAGAGAGCTTACTAAAACTGTTGCCTTACCTCGTTTTATCGTAGAATGCGGTATGGTCCCATCATTAATGGTGCAGACAACTGCAGAGTTGTCAAATCGTCGGGGACTGTCAAATCATCGTGGGTTGTCAAGTCATTGGAATTAATTCATGTTCTTGGCAGGACAATGCCCCATAGCGGTTGTACGACGTTTGGACGGACTGGTCGACTATATATAGGTATTCGATTGCCGGAACGTCGGATGATGACTCGAAAATACCGTCGACTGATCTGGTGCCTTGTGAAAGTCGGACGTCGGCCGCCACCCCCGACAGTGAGTCAATGATATGGATTCGGACGTTCGGTCGGTTGGAAACAGTATTGATCTGTTCGGCCGGTATACCTTCGGTCGGATATCGTCGGCAGTTATTGTCGGAGTCATCTGTCCACCCGATGGATAGAGTCGGACGTCGGTCGGATCGTTTCGAGGATAAGTCGGCATATAGGGGTCAGTCGGTATGTCTCAATACAGTGTGCAGTAGACTTTGCTCTGAGAAAATTCCATATTCGAGCATTAAGGACTTCCACGTTGATATCTAGATAAAGGATGTTCCAATTTGTTGGAACACTAGAGGTACAAACCTATATCAAGTATTTTGGTTTTGTTAACATCTAGCTCTTTGATAAAAGGTAAGAGTAAATATTGGGAAAGAACGCTTACTAATTATATTGCAAGCATAAACTTAAGATGAAGTATACAAAACTTTTAGTGAAGCGGAATCTTCACCAAATTCATGTAGATAGTGGATATCATTTTTCCTAATTAAAGGTAGATATTTAGCAACATTGAACGTGTTGATAGAAAAAAAATATAGAATTACATTTAACAAATTAGATTAGGTTGATGAAAATGCATTGATGAGGGGTGAATGTTAATTTGATTCCTACATAATTCAACAATAAAATTATTTCTCTCCAAAATGATAAAAACCTTTTTTTTTTGTTTCATATTTTGTTTTCATGATCAAATTTTCTCTCTTAGTTGTTTCGAATCAAGATGACGTTACAGAAAGTTTCCACCAAATAATTTTTTTTTTATTGGAACAAAAAAAATTGCTTTAACTTTTATTTAACCATCGTAAAGAAGGTCCTATAATGATTTATAAGAGGTGCCTTTTCTTTTTAGATGTGCATTGACTTGCATCAAATTCGCATCCATTACCAATATGGCAATGACTAAAATATGCACGTCAATCTGGATAGAGGCTTGATTGTTTAATGAAGCACAAAGTGAGCCATTTATTAAAGAATAACCAAATAAATAACTGCGACCCTTTTTTGCTATAAAATAATGAAGAATTTGTTGTAAATTTATGCATTATAATATTATTTCAACAGTCAAAATAATGTCAAAGAAATAAATAATAGGAGCATGGTCTTATGTACGAAATATTATCTCGCAAAAGAAAAACTTGTCAGTAGAGCAACACGGTCTTCTTATAATTTATCTAATACTACATTTGAATAGCTTGTGACATACCATTTCAACTAATTTGTGCGGAACTTGGGACCTTTCAATAAAGTTCACTGTTCATGGTTACTTTTGCAGTAATTTCAGGTATCGGATAACAATGGTTGCTTTCCCTGACGGACGCAAGACCTGGTTTGTAGATTAAAAAATTTTTGCTAGTAGGCCGATAAACGTATTTCTTGTGACTACCTTCGAGCTAAATGGGTGTAGGATAGATAGGAAATAGACGCCTCATTTGGTGACAATATAGAGCTCCCATTTTCGATTTGCTGCACTCTAATAATTGAAAACACGTGCATTCCCACGTTGTAATGCGAACCTGCGTCTTCTGAAACAAGTATCTCTTTTGAGCTGGGTGTTTTTGTCTTACCTTTTGCTGGGTAAAAGAACGACAGGCTTTGTACCAAGTTTTCGAGGAGACGGAGCCTTGTGCCAAAGCTCTTAAGAAAGGCGGATGACAGCAGGAAGAAAACACGCCAGTATTCTGGATGACATTGCCCGGCAACCCACCTTCTCTCTCTCCCCTCTCGAAAAATTATTGGTTAGACCACCTCTCTCTCTCTCTCTCTCCCCTCTCGCTCTGACACAACACACATGATTGGCTGCAATTTATCAACCTACCAAACTTTTTTATTTCTTGGACAACTTGTTTATCAATCTACTTTGCTTTCAAAAATTTTTTTTTTTAAGAAATTAGAGAAAGTAAGGTACTTTTCTTTTCTATATTTATATAAAAGCTTAGTATAGTACAACACGCTGAGTCAGATTGCATTGCAACCTCTCATCGGGCGAAACTATCAACTAGTACAATATGTGCATATGTCCAAAATGATTGGCTCTATCCCATAACATACCCAAATAAAACTATTTGCTTCGCAAAACGTATTTCCAACAAACCCAAACCCCATATAACACTGAATACAGAGATAATAGATGTACTACTGCTGATCCCTTTATCGATAAATACCGTAATGAAGGCATAACAATTTTGTAAAACGCTCCAACGTGGCATGTGATATATTATTTGACCCAGTGGAGAGGATAAATGTCGTTTCAAACCTATTTTTTTAGAGAAAGAAAAGCCTTGAAACTAATCTAAGAGGTATATTTGTCAGATTGATAGTTATAATGGGGACATTACATGATATGAACGGCATAGCTAAATTTTTGTTGGCTTTGAATCAAGCAAACGTAGTTTTTAAATGAAAATCACAAAAATCAAGAGGGTTGCACATCAGAGCACGGGAAACGAAAGCAGCATGGATTCACGCTTCAACGGTTCGGATGCACGTCCGCATCGCACATGAAAAACAAAAACTACGCTTGCCGCTCTCACGGATTAATTAATTCTGTTTCAAAATCCATGACGGTGACGCCCAACTTACGTAATGATTCGACATTTTGTATTTCCCATTTCTCACCTGTGTCTTGCAAGGCATCAACAATTAGCTGACGTTGCTGAAATGGCAAAGAATAAATAATATATACCCAATAAGGTTCTCTCAAAAGGATGTCTGGAGACACTAATTAAGAAACAGAATCACCACTGATCGTCTATCCAAATAGAAAACTAAAATAGTTCTACATGATGACCAATCGCAATCTTGAAAGGATGTAAAATAATTTATACCCTCAAACAATATTTGCTCCACCAATTCTAACGCTGCTCAAAGTTCCTAATGCGAAACAGAATGATATATGTTCCAACTCCTTGACCACAATTTCACAAGTAATGTGCGAGGAAAACTCTCGCGCTATAGGAAAAAGATATGTCAGAAAAATTTTACCATCATGGCATGAAAACCAAGATCTTCTTGGATCATTCCCCGGGATCTGCAAGTCCCTCCATCCTCCCTTCTATATCTGAGAGATGTACACCATTGTACTTCACAAATTAGCTCCCAGACTTGAGCGTGTTACTGAGCCTGCATCAATGAACATCACTTCCCACTAAGCTCTAGCACGTCATGGAATTTCCATCTTGTTTCGAAATCAGAACTTTCACTAGAGCATCCCCATGGGAAACAAAATTAATTATACACAAGTAATAGCCTACAAGAGAACATGTCTCTTGGCTAATTTTAGAAGAGTTCCACCATCAAATCATCAGATGGGATAAAGATCTATGCTTGGAAAATCCAAATGGATGAAAGAGATGGACACGAAATGCAGGCTGAAAAATGAAATTATGGAGTTTGTCAAGTTCAATCACATTGACGATCATCTAAGGAATAAGAACCAATTCATGTTGTCATGCAGTTTTTTACCACAAGCTGCAAGATAGATGAATATTAATCATACAGCTATGTTTCTTACTGCACTATCTCTTCTAGTTTGCCATCTGCATGATAAACCCATGCACTAATTTCCTCACCATCCACACAAAAATTAATGAAGTTTTAAACCTCTGCACTTGAAAAGTTATTTCTGAGAGGGTAGCTCTATGGCACAGAGCAAAAGCCAGATATAACGTAATGAATACGAAAATCCAAGTATTCCATCATAAGTTTTAACAGCTATGTCTTGGATCTTCATGTTGGACCATGTTAGCCGCTATTAACTAGTCATAAATGAGGCATCTGCCAAGCATGGCCAGCATCATTGATTAGAACTAGTCAGGCACTTCTTTAAAAGTTCACCTTACTAGTTTTGCACCGTTTGATTTCTTTAAAGAAGCTACTGCAGTTAGTTTCGCACTTCATTAATTAGTTGCAAGCTGAAATGGTAAATTGAGCTTACCAGTCTAAACCCTCAAATAGCCCTTCTCCTTTTAGAGCTGAAGTTTTAAAGATGGCCCACTGACGGTTTTTTATCTTATGAAGTTCCAAGGCTTCGGTTATTGCAGCATCATCAAGTGCACCTGGGAGATCCTGCACAGGAACACAAATAACTATACCACTGAGGCACCAGGATGCCAAGATATTCTCCAAGTAGATGATATAGGCAACATAGGAAGAGTCTCACAAAGTACTGCCTTAATCTGATTAAATATGGCAACCCATGACAAAATAGCTACAAGACCTAAGTATAGAGGTGTTTTATCCTTATCACCAACAAACAGACAATGTTAAAAAACTAGAATAGTGAGGCGCACATGCTTAAAAAAAACTATATTGTGAGGTATACTATGGCAATCAAAGCAAGCAAAATATTGATTATATCAAAGGTGTAAAAACTTACCAGAGCAAGAGCATAGCTAACTGTGTTCACAAAGAGACAGCAAGATGACATATGAACCGAAGGAACATCCAATGGGCAAGAAGTGCCAAAAAAAAAAAAAAGAAAAAGGAACAGAGGAAAGAGCAAACAAGCAATTGCTAGAATGAATTTTCTATGAAGAAAGAGATCATGCTTGAATGAGACAACTGCTTATAAAGTGGGGCATAAAACAAAAAGTAAGATATAGATCAGAAAAGAGAGTCATGCCAAATTCACAATTGGCTTTCTTTCTGTCAAAATTCTAAGGGAAAAATAATCATGGTACAAGTTGAATCAACTTTTAACATAGCCAAACTATAGTCACAACAACTGAAATTAATGTAGTGTGATGGAAAGGCTATAGATGAAAACTTCAAACTTTTTGAGGCATGTATTCACTTTCTATTTTTTGAAGGATGAACATACAAGTGATTTTCGAGGGATATATGCAGAATAATGCTCAACTCCCAAAATTTCTTTTAACAAAAAATAAAATTTAAAATAAATGAATTGATTAAAAGAAATGCTAAAATAATGGTTCACACACATTCACAACATTTTTTTTTTTTTTTTAAAAAAAGGAGCTCTAGAGGCTAAATTGAATTGTAGAACAACTCTCTTCACCTGCTTGTTTGCATATACGAGGACAACTGCACCTTTTAGCTCTTCCTCCTGGCAAAGAAAATGAAGCAATTAAATTTTTTTAGTCATCGCAGCTGTTGGAAGAACAGAATATGTAATTGTTTTGATCCTCCCCTCTGGAGGTGTATGTTAACTTCATTTTGGGCACTGTTATGGTCTGTGAATTATAAAGACACTATTGAATCTTGATCCATGTCAACTTAACCTGAGAATATCACAAGATTTGACTGCTAAACAATTGAATGGAAAGAGTCTGAGCCCAAAAAAATAAAAACAACAACAACATCACCAACAATTGAATGGGACGAGATTAATTGAGGCCTAGATCTAATCTTACAAACGGCAAGGGAACAGGCACAAAACTATAAATAGAGAAATATTTTCAAGTATATTAATATTAAGTTGCATCTTTTTGGCTTCATCTTTTTTTAGGGGAATCTTTTTTTACTTTATCTAATTTGTAAAATAGCCACCATGACAAGATTTTGTAGACAACAAGATTGGTATGGTTGTAATACAATGAAGTAATTAGCATAAAATAAGAAGATCCAGAGATATTTGCAATACGAGTCATTTAAATTATAACATTTATATGAAGATACATGCAGCTAATCATGATAAATTCATTTACTATAATCACTAAATGATGGCTGACAGTCAACCAATCATTTGAAATCCAAGAAAGAATTTTATGCATAGGTACAATGACATGTTCTCCTTGCAAATCTCCTTGATCTTAACTCCTCACCCGTGGTAAACTATCAAAGCCTATCACTTATGCTGTCTTAACCATATGAGATTAGAAGACGCAGTTCAATTTAATTAATAAAGTAAAAGGACATAAAAACTGGATAAGCTGCTTATATTGCTGGTTACATTTGATTTGTTTATGACACCAAGAATACATAATTTTTACAGTGAGACATATCAATTAACTGTGATGACAGGTTAAAAAACAATTGATTTGTATAAAATAACTGATATCTCAATAATGATGAAGTTAAATTAGCTTAATAAGCTGTAACACGAACAGGTGTTGGCAGCATCTTTGGCCCCATTGCAATCTAAGATGCTCATGCTGTTGTAACACCAATTGCTAATTTTCTAATGGACATGCCTGTGTTGCATTTAAATTACCTCCTTTACCAGTATCTAGTGACCATTCCAAGATTGGTGCCTAAAAGCAGGACCACATTTCTGTTTGGGCTCAAGCACCCGGTCATCAACATACAAGGATCCTCTGATCAACCCCCCCGCCTCCCACAAAACACAACACAACCAAAAAAAAAAAAAGAGTCTCGATTCAGATACGATACACTGATTCACCGGGAACCTTGTCCATGACAAGGGTCACGATATGCACCTCACGGTTGTCAAAATAGCCCAATCATGGACCTAGCTTATCAACCAAATGGTCATATCAGCAGCAGACTTAGTTCAAGGCTAGTTCAAACCACTTAATCATTCATGATTGAACTGCATTGTCATAATTTCAGTAAGATAACATTATAGCATGCTTGGTGAATTTACAGGAAAAAAAAACATTTTTGAGATAATTTATTTTGTAAAATTTAAACCGAAATCATAAGCAAAAGGAACGATATCATTGTTTTTTTAGTTCAAGCAGTAGAGATTGCAGAGCTTCCTCATTTGTTCATCTTATTGGAGGCTGGAACTCAATTGAAAGGCTTTGGTTGAAGGCCTTTTCTAGTCACTCATTCGCACATGAGGTTTTTTCCTCGAACCATCTGATTTTCTTTGAGATCAATTTTAATGCACCTTACTCCCCTATCAGCATCCAATCATTTATAAATACATGACAAAAAATATTTTTTTATATATAATTCATAAAATACACACACGAGAAAATTCTGCCAAAGAATAATCATAACAGATCATATAAATAAAGTATTCATCAAGTCAGATTCTTCATAACATTCTTGATTCATAGCATAGTATTGTTGCAAAAATGTATAATGGAACAAATGAAGAAATGATCTTTAGCATGCTGCATACCTCTAGGATAGCATGAAATTCATCCTTAGCCGTCACCAATCTATCAGTATCACTTGAATCAACAACATAGATAATGGCTTGGGTGTTTGGAAAGTAGCATCTCCAATAGGGCCTGTATATGTTCACACACACACCACACATGAATACACATGCCAAAAAAAAAAAGCAAAAAAGAAATGAAAAGACAAAAGTAGTTATTAATGGGCTTTTTCAATGGCTCATTCTGCAAGCATACAAGTCTATGTTTCTTAAAATTATATGATAGAAAAGATAACAGAACCAACAATTTTCTTCACAAAGGAATAACTAGACCTTTGTGAGTATATCAAAATTCCTCCTACTTGCATGCAAATATTTCACCAGCACCCCCTCTCTATAACAAGCACCCTTCCTCACAAAGGTTGTGTCTAGCCTATGATGTAGAAAACGCAAATCATCTTGAATGGTTTTCACTTGTCACGTAGTGGTGACACGCCTACAGTTATTTGATCACATTCACTATTAAGCTCCCAAAATTACCACATTTTCACCTTTATCATCATCTCTTTTAATCTCAATCTTAAACTAATAGCCTTCCAAACTTTCAACATATTTACTCAGACAATACACTTCAAAGTATTCCTCACATATAACAATCAAATTAGACTCTACAGACATGTCCACTTTATCCAACTATTAGAAGGTATTACGCAAAGCTGAATATTAGAGAAGCTAAAGACTGTTAGGCTGCCCTCTCCTATAACTCATTTTTACACCAAAGGCTCCTATATAAGCATTCTCAGCAGAGTTAATTTACTAATTCAATATACTTTTGATTCTCATTGCCCACCCAATTCTGTGTTTAGTATATCATAAACATTTGCAGCTTCTAATCAATAAAAAAACATAGAAAAATATGCTCTCTAACTAGGATGCTGAATTATCGCACTGAACTCACTAATAAAATACCAACTCATGGATTGAATAGCTGTAAATACTGTGCTGGAACTACAAGTTTTGTCTTCCACAAAAACAGTCACAAATTATTGATCTTCAATCAAATTGTCCATATCAACTAAAGACCAAATTTTGACAACATGTCACTCAGCTTTCATTTGAATCACATCCATTTGCTCACTGGTACCACATCGATATTCATCTCTAACTGTTCACAAGGGTGCTGTGGGTACATTTTCAACAACAATGATGACAAGTGTTTTAAAAGGTGGTTGCAGTATGTGGGCAGCTTGGAAACTGCAATATGATTAGGCGAAAAACAGACCTTTAGGCAGACAACAAAGCAAACCATATTCATAATTAAAGTAAATTCCATAGATAAACTATAACTAGAAAACTAGAAATAAATCAGAAGATATATCAGAAAATATAAAAATGGTAAAGAATCATTTTTACATTAATCCAAGAATCCATTTTAGTGTAATGTAATATGTTAACTAGTGAAATTAAAGATATTCCCTACAGATAATGCAACAATACAAATCCTTCAAAAGAATGATGAACTAGTCAAGAGAGATGACAAATCAAGCAATTTTATGAGATGATGAAATAGTTGATGCAAATTTAGGGAAAAAATAATAATATAGTAATGCTTGAAATAAGGATGCTTCAGCACCAATTGGGAAAACAAGAGTATCATAATCTTTTGATGCAACATATGCAAATACGTCCACCACTCCTAGCATATTGTCCAAATCCGAACCCACACCTGGGCCTAGGCACACCAGTTAGGTACCTAATTGGTGGTCAGCCCACATATAAAAGCCACTCAATGGTTTGGGAGGTGGGCCATAAGCGAGGCACCATGAAAACTGACAAGGCGGTAATTCTCATGCAAATTACATGTAATGGATCTTCCAAAAACTCCAACTACCATTATCTGGGTAACACCCTTCCCAACCTCCATTATAAACAAGGCCTCTCATCAAAGACGATATTGATACAACATTTGTATAAGAGATTTTTCATCAAACAATTAACACTATCATCAAATTCTAAACTCAAGAATAAGCCACCATTAGATAATGCCTCAATATGATAATGCCCATCAAACCTAAATAGACCTAATGGTGTTTTTAGTCATTGATAATAGCTTAGAAGCCAGAATTGCCTAATTCAACTAGCGCAACTGACTTGGAAGCGTGATTCTATGATTCCAAAGCATATTCATATAGAAATCATGAATTGAGCTATCAAGAATCGGAGGCCGGATTCCATCACAAATCATGCATGCAAGAGCGAAATTGGGAAAAAGGATGAGGCAGGGATGCTGACCTCGATATACAGTTGGACGAGGTCATTGTGGATACCTATGAGTTCATGACGTTATGAATGAGGAAGGTACTTTTTCCAAATCTGGTTCCCTATAAAGGAGTATCATATACATATTGCATAGTTTATATACTTCAGAAGGATCTTCACTACAGGAAAAAGCACATCAGAGGAGACTGCAATGTCTTTCACACAACCCATTGTCACCAATCACTCAATAGTTGTCACTTCTTTCATTGTACCTTTAGGACTTGACATTGCATACAGGCCACATTGGTTTCCATTCTACTTCATAATTTCATTTAATTCACGTCAATTTAGCAAGTTACCTAACTCTTTAATTTACAAACTTCTATAGTTGTCAAATCAAAAGGCAAAAAAAATAATCTTTATACGGCCACAGAACACTATCTTTCTCAGACTAGTCATTCCGATATGTTGAAACAAGAACCTGTCAATTCTTTTTACTAAAAAATGGTGTTAATCCAATTGGTGGCTTCATTCCTTACATACCAAACTTACTTTCTTAAGGCTACTACAGAAATGGCATATCTATGTTAAAAAGTGGTGGTGACATAATTTTACATGAAGCAAAATTATGGACTTCTATTTATCACTGCATGCATAAGTTTTTCTCTGTATACACATAATAAAGTGAATGATTGGAACAAAACACAGCCGAATCACATAACAAGCGTCCCTGGTCATGCTTTCTCTATGTTTCAGAACTATCTAAACACTTCTAATACAATCTTCTAAACAGATAGACATCCATAACAAGGTTTGTTAACTCGTAGGAACTTACAATCAAAAAACCAAAAACTTGGTCTTCCCTATGACATTAGTCATTTGTGATTATTAAAAATCTTCCGCCTCCCGCCCATTCTCTCTCCTCGCCTCAAAGTGCATAGCGCGCGCGCACACACCCCAGCTCATGTAACCAAAGCTTCTAAGAATAACAACCATCGGAGAAGGTTGACTTAGCCAATAGATCAAACACCATCAAAAAGGTTGCATAAGCAATCTCTTCACCATAGTTGTTAATGTAAAGTATAGCCACAATTAGACAGATCACCAGGGTCATGATATTTTCCCTTGAGCTGATCTTTTCCAAACAATTAAAGTGATCTCACTAATATGTGAGTCTACAGGCCTTCTTGAGTCAACAATCAATAGAGGGGACACTCATAAAGACAACATGTTTGGGAAATCAGCTTTACACTTTGAAATCTTCTTATGGTTCTTCAGCTCTAGGTATATGACTAAATTTGATTTTAACAGCTCCAGGTCTTCTTTCTATAATAGTCTAGGATAGGATGATTTCGTAATTTTCAGTATATGGTTTCCTAGGGCACTATGAGAATCTTTCCATTTTGAACAATTGTGTATTAGTGCTGTCAGAATATTTCTACTTATAAATTATTCGCAGGATTGTAGATCACTTTCTTATTGAAACTAAAGGAAAACATGTTTCCATCTCTATAGAGGAACACTCCAAAGTTTAAAATATATTCTCATATCTATAAACTAACATGTAGCTACCAATGCCAGTCCCAAGCCCAAATAAGAAAAGGCAGAGGTTTGACATTAGGTTGAGAACCAGTCATGAAAAGCATGTTGAATGATGAAGTGCATATAAATTCGATTTCTGTGAATATTAGGGCAGATATATAGAAAAACTTAAAATAAACTCTGAGATTACCCTAAACAGGAGTGTTTGGTGAATAAGGACCACAAAGGCAACACAAAACAGTTGGATAAAGCTTGATTATTATGAATATCTAAGAACTAACATATTTTATTGGAGAAATTTTTGATGATTTCATAGTGAAGGACCCCCATAGAAACTAGTTAGCAAACACACTAAGGATGGACATCTAAGAGGATTCCACTAACAATAAGGAGATAGAACATAGCAAGTTAATATGTTGGAAAAACATAGACAAGATATAACATCATTATCTGAAGATTTGATTAAGCAGGATATGAAATACCTGATACTTGTCTGCCCACCTGTTTCAGCAAACCATACAGTTCATGTCAAAAACAGCATTTAGTAGATGAATCAGTTAAAGTAAATGAATCATTCCAAACAACAAATTGATGTTAAAAATAAGTCCAAGGTTCAATAATTATGAGAAAAAAACCCAGATACAATGTAACAGTTTCAAGCTACATGCATGGCCATAATTCCTGAAGACTTGAAAGTGTATAAACTTATCGTTAATCGATCAGTATGCAACACGTATCACAATATAGCATAAGCCTCTCTGCTAGATCTAGTATCAGTATATACTGTAGCATATATTTACACTCAGAAACCTCCAGCATGGACAATACATTGGCTAACAGCCAGGGCTTTTTTACTTATACAGGACCGGAATATATATAATATTTGAATATATATATTCTGGATTTTTCATTGAGACATAGGGACAAGTTTTTAAGATTCAAACTATCTAGTTTAAAAGAACCAGGCTTTCTTAATAATATAACCAACAAACTCATCACATCTCTTTGAAAGCATGTTGGAATTGGTAATATGAAATATATAGATGCTCAACTAAATTCATTAGTTGACATGTTCATAGCAAAAGTTGGAAAAGTGTCTCTTGCAAGTTTACTTATTTGCTTTGCACTGATTAATCAGTTGCACAATTTGAAAACATACAATAACTCTAGTACAAAGATATTTTAACAGATGCATGGTGTTAGTGATTATCACCCAGTTGCCTTGTACATGTTGGATTATTACCCCATTTCTGTGGATCCAAAAGTTGTTTCTCACATTATGTGGTACTAAGTCACCAAAAAAATATTCATTTTCTCCAACTCAGCATAATAACTTCAGATATCAACAATGGAACATGTCACTTTTAATTTTTATTATTAACTTTGACCATGATGGAGTCATCCTACAATGGTAACTTTGTTTGTCTACAATGATACCCTTGTTGGCTTACTTTTATGAGACTGTTAACCATCTAGGAACATAGCCAATACTCCTTATAAGACATGGAAAACCAACTTCGCAATTGAGATTTGAGGGGCCTCTACTCTAGTTACTTAATATCATTGATTAAACATACAAAATTTCAGATCTTTACAGCTTGCTAGGCCATTAAACAAACAAAGAAGAAATAAAACGAAAAATAAAATAGACAAAAGCGACCAGCATTGCAGTATCATGATTAAGCTCCAAACAATCAAACAAAATACCGTTTATCTACAAATTTTATGCCAAACTCATTACTACAAAGACATCACTAAAAAATCGGCATTACAACAACATAGTTGAGCTTCGACACATCAAAGCCAGCAGGCCAGTACCAAGTAAATCAGTGTCAGATTCTTCATAAACAATTTCACCCTGATAAAATCATCAATAAAAGGGGCAAAACTAGAAAAAGTAAGAAAGGGCAGATCCACGTACCTAGATCCCAAACTTGGAGCTTAATATTGTTGTACTGCACCGTTTCCACATTGAATCCGATCGCTGAATCAGACCAAAGAGAAAAGAAAAGCCAGCGGTTAGCAAAGAAGAAATCTCAAGAATTAAAGGAAGAGAGAGGGAGAAGACGCACTTGGGATCGTGGAGACTACTTCCCCCATCTGGAGCCGATCTGAAACAAAGAAAGCGAAATAGATGTAGTCCCGTAGATCCAAAACGTGGAACAAATTCAAGAAAGAAAAAGGGAGGGGGGTGGAGAAACATACAGAGGATGGTGGTTTTTCCGGCATTGTCGAGGCCGAGGACGAGGATCCGAGCCTCCCGGTTGCCGAAGAGCGAAGAGAGCATCCGGGTGAAGAGGATGCCCATGGCGGCGACGGATCGATCGGATCCGAGGGCTCGGATTCCCCTAGAACCAATGCAGATCGGTGGAGCAGAATCCTATTCCCTGCGACCACGAAGGGTGAGAGAGAGATAGAAAGAGCCCTAATGGTAGAACCGCGATCTGCTTGCTTGGCTCGCAGTTTTCGCCTCTTGAGGGTCGGTGGTGGGGCCTTTGGACTGGTGGGGTGTTTCCAAGGGAAGAGACGGGAAAGTGGGAAACTCGCCGGAAGAGAGGGTGTGGGTTGTATTTTTGCTTCAAAGAATGATTATTGTTCTTCCGCGACGTGATCCATTGGATCAACTTCTTCATCAACGCGCTTCACTGTTCTGGAAGGACTATTACGCGATCCAACGGTAGATTCCCGCGAAGGATGGTGAATCCTTCTTTCGCGCGAAAGATACAACCCTTTTTTTTGCACGGACTTAGGCTATTGAATATTTGGAAGAATTCAGGTTTTTTTTGGATGTAGTATTTAAGTTTTATATTTAAAATCTCTAGTTGCCGAATAGAGTACCGTGACCACTAGGAAATGTGTTAGTTCATAAAAAATTCACAAATTACTCTTGTAAATCAATGAAAATAAATTAATTAATCTATTTTAATGTACTATTAATTATAACTTTTTAGAAAATCTTTCTCCTTGTTTTATTTGCTATGGTAACATATTTTTCGTTTGGTTCCTAATTCCTGCCCTGCAACCTTTGGCCATTATAAATTTAATTATTCTGGCAAATACCATTGCTTTAGATTAAAAAATTGTTTAAACAAGAACACGCGCTAGTAAGAAATTTATATGTTAGGGACCAGACGCCTTGCAACAACTATCAAACCTAAGAGAAATAAAATACATGTTTTCTTGTTACTTCTCATTTTTTATAATTTATTTTTGATATTATTTGAGGAGAGTTGCATAATTTATTTTTGTTGCGGCCAATCTTCTGTCACCTATAGTCGGTGAAGAGTACCAGCAAGACAAAATTCTCACAGATCGAAGTTGTGTCTGGCGGAGATCCTCTGATACTTAAGTTAGAGAGAAGGTTGGTGAACAGCAGATAAGAATGTTGAGAGTGGTAGAGTCTTAGCCTAAAATTACTTTATCTGTGCTGTTCGTTTATCTCCCATTTATAGATGATTCTGATGTAACCGTCGAGCATGTGGTTCTGCCTTTTATGATGCTAAATTATCGGATCATAATCATGAAGTTAATGGGTTGTTTATTCTCATTAATGAACGTGACATATAATCGATAACCATTCATAACAGTTAGGATATGCTGAGCAGATAGGCCGACTATATGTTGGTAATACTGATAAGTCGGTAGAAGACCGAATGAGTATTGGCTGGTAACTCTGATAGTTCAATCGGAAGTTAACCAAATTGTTAGCTGATGGTTGATAGTAGCCGACTATCGATCGGTCAGTCGATTATGAGTCAACGTAATGTATTCATGCAGCCGATGTAGAGTCGGAGTCGGGGGTTGGTTGACTTGTCCCAACAGTTATCCCCCACTCTCAAATCCAAGATGGTCCGACGTGTATATTATCACATGATCTATCACGTTGGACGAAGGGAGTCATCACGTACTGTCTCGAGCCTCGACTTGACTGCTAGTTGAGAGTTCTCTGACTGTTTTGTCATTTCGGTAGCTGCAGAATCATTATTGGATTGTCATTTCGACGGACCAATTCAGTACCGAACGTCATTTCAGGAAAATAATTCGACGCTGGACGATACGATTCTGACTAGTAGATCTTGGCCACGTATCCAAACATCATTGGGTCAGAGCTGTTCACGCGGATGACGGTGAGGTGGCATGATTAGAAGCAAGTGTGTTGAACCATCCGACCAATGGTCAATCCGGATATTACCATGTGTCGTCATCTGATAAGATTTCGATTTGATCGATTTTATCTGGATCGTTGATGGATCCTATATATATAGGATCGCTTTCAGTCAAATTTTTACTTTGTATTTTGTCACTATTCTCTGTTGTGGAAGCTCTACCGGAAGGTCGCACCAATACCAAAGAGCTCCACGGTCTCTTCTCCACTTCCTTTTTGGCTTTCAGGTCCAGTTTTTTGTCCTTTGAATTTATCTTCCCTTTTCGTTTTAGAGTCTTCTTTAGTTTTCTACCTTTTATGGCTAAGGCTTCTTCTAGTCGGTCGGAAAATCTGACCGACGAATCTCCTTCGGATCTGAAAGTGAAAGCTTCTTCCCTGTCCGGACCTAATGTTGAGCAGCTCCGGGAGTAATATCGTATCCTGAAGCAGTATCAATTATTCACTCCTGACTCCAATTGTCGGGTGAACTCTCCTCTTCCGGATCAGGTTATCTTCTACGTCAAAGATCTTTGGGTTAGTCTTCGATTTTTGATTTCGGACTTCATCCAAAATTTGCTTGATTATTATGGTCTTTACCCTGCTCAGCTGGCACTAAACTCGATCTGACTGATAATTAGTTTTGCTTTGTTGTGTCGACTTATATCGATCAAGCCTCATCCTTCTCTTCTGCATCTTCTTTGTTCTTCGTCCCCATCCTAAGGCCAAGGGTTGGTGGTTCTTCAACCCAAGAAAAGATCTTTCTTTCATCACTAGTCTTTCATCATCTATTCGTGGATGAAAGAACCAATTCTTTTTTGCTTCTTCTTCTCTTCCCTGGGGCTTTTCTTCATGCTGGAGTGACCCAAGGACTGGCCCCAACGAGAATAGTCAGATGAAAGTCGACGATCGAAAGAATTTTCACTGCCTGAAGGATATGGCAGTACCGTCATAGAGAGAGCTGATGATCGAACAAGCTCTCTATGATACCGGTCTTGGTTCGGTCACTTCCTTAGGTATAGCAAAGTTGATCACTTTCATCATTTTTTTTTAATTTTTGAACTGTACTGACCTTTTTGTTTTGATTGCATCTATGCAGCCGAGGACACGAGTATCGACCATCGATATTTGTCAGCATGCTGCCAAGAAGAAGGCAGCATCCGAAGCTGGACCCTCCCGATCGTCGAAGAAGGATCGGGCAGCTCCTCCATCTGTGCCGGCAAGGGAATCCGACATACCATCATGTCAGTTTTTGAGCCGGTTTAACGCTCCTTAAGGTGCCGTCCGTTGAAGCTGGGGCGGCAGAAGAAGATGGAGCTGCAGTAGTACCGTTGGCAGCTCCACCAGCTGAAGTTCGGATCGTGAAGAAAGTCGCGGTCGAGCAATCAACGGCTGTGCTGGTCGTTCCTCCAGTGGAACCATCTCAGGAGCAGTCGAGCTCTGATTTTCTCGCATTCTCAAGTGCGAGGCTACCGATAAGAGATCGGAGGAAGGCATCGGCAACTTCGACAGATGACAGATCATCAGTAGGCCACTCGGTTCTGTTCAACATCTGAGTTTCTGAGGGTGAGTCGGCCTTGGCCAATCCGATATTGGCCAAACGGCTCATCCAAGCCGCTCTTCTCCCGACTGATCAAGAGAACAGAAAGAATCAAACTGTAGCCAAAATATTCGCTTCTTTCTATCTGATGATACTCAGGGTAAGTTCTTCAATATATATATATATATTTTTATCTGATCTGACCTGACTTGGTTTGTCTTTTATTTTCAGTGAGCACATGACATGCATGACCTGGAGGTCGGCTATCGGAAGATTGCCGACTTCCGTCGGTTATGGATGGACAGAGTGGCGACCGCCAATACTGAGAAGATGACTGCCCTCGAGCAACTCCAGATGGCGACCGAACGGGAGGCGAAGCTTCGAGAAGAAGTCTCCCATCTGACTGTCGATCTCCAATCTTCTGAAGTCGAACTTGAGTCGGCTCGTCAGAACATCTTGTCTCTTAAATCATGAATCAAGAGCAAGAAGCATTCTATCCACTGCTTCGACAAGAACGGGATGGCTGTATTGAAGAACTCGAAGCCGAACGTAAAAGACATTGGGTCACCTTGGAAAGGTTGGCACTGGTCGATGATGAGTCAGCTTCCGTAAAAGCTGATACAGAGTTGGTGAGAGCAAAAGCAGAGTCTGCAAGGGAGGCTTTAAATCATGCCATTAAGAACTTTAAGAACTTTGAAGAGTTCAAAGAAGAAATTCTCAAAGATGGGTTCGCTTCCTATTGCATCGAATATGAAGACGGTTGAGATATGGTCGGAAAGCTGTACCCGAATTTGGACTTAAGCAGCATCATCCCTCCTGTCTCGAAAGATGGAGTTGTCGAAGATGAAGCTGCACCAACTGAAGATGCTGTCCTGATTGCTGAAGTCAGTGTACCGATTGCACCAAAAGATGTTCCAGTCGTCGATGCTTCATCGGAGCAAGGAGATAGGGACGATGACTGGTGATCGATGTATTATTTTTATCTTTTTTTTGTAATTAAAAATTTTGTAATCGGACTTGGATCTAATTTTATAATCTTCTTTTCAATGAATGAATGAAAAAAAAAAATTTAAGTACCAACTCTCTTTTCTGTGTTTGCAATATCGTAGCATTACTATTTAACTACCGAATATTGATGGGCAAGTCGAACGTACTTGTAGAATTCCTTCGTTAGTTGAATATTAATAGACATTACATTTTAGGTATTAGGATAAACAATAATAAGCCAAATACCCTTCAACTGACCGTAGTTGGGTTAGTATGTATAGTTATTTGATAATCGATTTCAAACTGAATATCCTTCAACTGACCGTAGTCAAATCGGTATAATTTCAATTCGATCTGGATCGTATTGCATTGTATTCTGCTTAGTTAGAGTTAAGTCGGCATAATAATTATTCGACTAAAATCGATTTTTATAGTGAAAAGTCGAGATACAGTCGGTACCGAGATACAGTCAGTATTTTGGCTTTTACAGTAAAAGCCAAAATATAGTCGATATGTTGATTTTACAGTGAAAAATTGAAATATAGTCGATGAAAATTGACCATCTATTTATCGGTTTAAACTCACTTTGTAGTTGGTCGATGCTTTTGTGATTTTAAAATTTAAGATTTTATTCTAAATATTATATATATGAACAGCTTTATTGATAATATATCTTTAGGTTGTCAGTATTCCATATTCGAGGAATAGCTGCTCCCTCAAGGGTTTCCAGCCAATATGCATTCGATCTAAGTGTTTCGATTATTCTGTAAGGTCCTTCCCAATTCGAAGATAATTTTTTCTGATCCAAAAGTTTTGAAACTTTAGTTTTTCTTAGGATCAAGTCTCTTGGACGGAAGACCTTCGATTTAACTATTGCATTATAATATCGAGCTACTCGTTGCCGATATACTGCCATCCGAAGTTGAGCTTGTTGTCGGATTTTTAGAAGTAGATCTAGATCAGCTCTCCAACATTCTGAATTACTCAACTCACTGTATTATTCTATCCTTGCTGATGGTAATCCGATATCAAGTAGGATCATCGCTTCTGCTCCATAAGCCAAATTGAATGGCGATTCTCCCGTTGGTATACGAGGAGTCGTTCGGTATGTCCATAAGATTGGATATAATTCTTCCATCCGAGGATATTTAGCTTTATTTAGTCTGATCTTGAGTCCATGCAGAATTATTCGGTTTGTTACTTCCACCTCTCCGTTGGATTGTGGATGGTCGACTGATGTGAGTTTGTACGTAATATAAAATTTCGCACAGAATTCTTTAAAGTTTTGATTGTTGAATTATCGATAATTATCAGTGATGATGGTGTGTGGTAGATCGAATCTGTATATGATTGATTTCTGAATGAAGTCTTCCATCTTATATTCAGTGATTTGTGTCAAAGGTTCAGCTTCCATCCACTTGATGAAGTAATCGATGACGACCATTATGAACTTTCTCTAACCAGATGCCAAGAGAAAAGGATCAAATATGTCGATTCTCCTATCTTGCGTGTCAATCTGTTGCGGTCAATCTCCTATCGTCTGTCGTCGGTGAAGAGCACCTGCAAGATAAAGTCCTCACAAACCGAAATTATGTCCGACAGGGATCCTTCGATACTTAATTCAGAGAGGAGATTGGTGAACAACAGATAAGAATGTTGAGAGTGGCAGAGTTTTAGTTCAGAATTATTTTACTCGTGCTGTTGGTTTACCTCTCTTTTATAGATGATTCTGATGTAACCGTTAAGCACGTGGTCTCGCCTTTTATGGTACTAAATTATTGGACCATAATCATGGAGTTAGTGGGCTATTTATTCTCATTAATGATCGTGATACGTAGTCGATAACCGTTCATAACGGTTAGGGTGTGTTGAGCAGATAAGCCGACTATATATCGGTAATACTGATAAGTCGGTAGAAGATCCGAATGAACATCAGCTGGTAACTCTGATAGAACGATGGTCTTCGATCGGGAGTTAATCAAATTATTAGCTGATGGTTGATAGTAGCCGACTATCAGTCGGTCAGTCGATTGTGAGTCGACATAATGTGTTCATGCAGCTGATGTAGAGTCAGAGTCGGAGGTTGGTTGATTTGTTCCAATAATTGTCAAATTTTCATGATCCAATCCAAAATACTTGAGATCTTATAAATGATACATATTGCAAATAAAATACTTGGAACAAAATGTGAAGCTGCTTAGACCTCTGCACCTTATGAAATTTTTATAGCATTATAAATTGAGTCAAACAACATATTTTATAATTAACTCTTTAGAAGAGAAGTTAATAATTTTAAAATTAACATTAATCTATTTAGATTGAAGATTTAAATTGTTGAATATGATCTATCGTACAATAAATACTTAGAAATTAAAGTTTATACATTTCTTGTCAATCTCAAGTTTACTTATTAAGTTGATATAAGAATTATCGGTACCGATTGCACTACTAAAATACATGATATAGCATAAATTAGAAATCTATTTTATCAATCATGATTAATGCATCTTAAAATATAGATAGATATAAATTTATTAGGTTTTCATAATTACATCATAATATAGTATCATACTGTTAAAACTATTTAGTTTGATGTCTATCTAATGATTAGATTAAATACTATCAAAATGTATGAATTTAAGTTTTTAAATGTTTTTGTAGTGTAGGTCATACTCAACAATTTGGTTATCGAATTTGGTTAGTTTATTGTGGATTTTGATTGGTTAATATTAATATAAAGTATATAGTTCAACTTTAGGTGAAGAATATTTTTATAAAAAAATGAATAATATGAATAAGTTGGGAAAAAAAAGGGGACAGATAGATTGGCGAAAAATCTCCTTCTACCCCCTCCTAACTTCCTTCCATAAATTCTTTTTAGGGGGATGAGTAGGAATAAAAACAAGATAGGGGGTTTTGTTCCACTATATTCCCCACCATTCCCGGTCGAGGTGGGCTGGCAGGTGTAAACTAATGCTAGCACGGCACGGAACTCGTGTCGTGCCTAGCACCAAATTTCTCCTACCCTACTAACCGTACACATTGCCCTGCATCCGTATTGTGGACCACTAACAGCTAATTGCGGTTTCAACGCAGATCTACCGAACTCTATGCTTGTTAATATGGGCACGTTAATGGGAATAAAAACGAGTAATCTTTGTTTTAACTGTTTAATTATGGAAAGTCACATTCATGTTTTGATTCTAAAAAAAATTGAAAATATTTTAATCCCTCAAAATCCAATCATATTTTTCTCTTTTTTCATACAAAATTATACTTTTCTCTAATATTCGAAGGTTATTTCAATTCTAATTTTAATCACAAGTCAATAATATTGGGCAATATGACATTCCGATTTTTATTTTAATTTATTCTGATTCCTATTAGTAACGAAATACCCCTTAAAATTCTGTAAGGCTCTAATACCATTATGCAACTTATATATTTTCACTGGAGCCACATAATTAGTCTAAGCTTCTAAAACAAAATGTTCATGGCTCAAATTTATACAAAGACTTTGCGGATTAAGATAATAAGTCTTTTTTTTCTTTTTGTTTTTATTTTTTTTTTCTTTTAGAGAGAGAGCATAACCGGCTTATATTTGAGATGATAAAAATGAAAGAAAGAACAGATGGGGAATTGGTTTAAGAATTCTCCTATTTCATTTTCTTCCCCCCCTACCCGTTATCACCGAATATGACAATCATCCATGTATTCAAGGCAGCCATCAGTAGGAGAAACTACTATTTGATCCAAAACAAATGCTTAAAACAGCAAAAGGATTCCAATAACTTTCCTTATCATTCAAATGGATTAGCATAATAGCATGTCAAAGTAAAAAATGAAATCAAAACATGTTTTTCTGGCATCTTGCAGACACATGGATCACCTAGTCCAGATTCACTCCTAAAATTCCCCAAACAATTCCAGGACTAGCCAACAAATCATGGTTGAAAACAACAATTATATGAACACAAATGGCCGGAGGAGGAAAAAATTGACAGTAAAAATTATAAGGGCAATTCTCCGGAAGTTTTGATTACAATACTCCTGACAGGTGGGTACTAAAGAATAACATTAGGCATAGTTTGCATGATACTGAAATTAAGGTAGAAGAAATGTTGATTCAGCAGAAAAGATGCACTGATAACATTTGATTATTGGTATTACAATCTAAAATGTTCCAAATAACACAAAGTTGAGTATAATGCTTACACCAAGGCTCATACTCAAAGAATGCATGCCGCAATCAGGAGAAGAAAATATCACTGACTACAGTGGTCGCAATTATACAAGAAGTTGACTCCACATAAATAGATGCCACTGACCAAAGAAGAGCCACAGAAATCTTCCATTTTGCTACTTCCTAGCAGGGCTAGAGATACTGCACTCACAAAGAACCTCAAATACCAAGGGTACAGATGAAGCTAATGCTTTCCAAGCAGAGAACTTATTTATAGCTTGCCCAATGCAAATTACTGGATTCATGGAAGTGTAAAGAGGAATGCCTTTGCCTCTATAGTTCAAGGAACACAAACTCCTCGATGGCCGGTATCTCACCTATCTTCTTCAAAGCCTCCTTGTTGGGTTCCTCATCGACCCCAATAGCCATAATGGCCTGCTTCCCTGGTGCAGTCCTGCCAACACTCATGAAGTTGATATTCACATTGTTTTCTGCCAGAATCCTCCCAACCTGTCCAATGATGCCAGGCTGATCAACCTGCCTGCAAAGTATCAGGTTTCCCTCAAGACTCACATCTACACTGAAAGATCCCACAAGAGTGAGATGTGGAATGCCATCCTTCACCCTCCCCTCCACTTTAATATCACCAGCATCAGACAAGGCACTGGCAAACTTAGATTCAAGATGAGCCAGGTGCACCTGGATCGAGTCCAATGGGATCTCAGGAGAGCCATCATGGGAAATCCGTTCCTCACTGATTCGGAGGCCCCTTTGTTTGGCAGTATAATCAGCATTGACAATGTTGACGAACACACTGGATATGGGCTCGATGATACCTTTTGTTATCATGGCTCGGAGGATTCTTGTATCCAAGTCATCAGGGTCTCGAGCTGATGTATATACCACTTTCACCCCCTTGATGCCACTTCCACCAGCTACTAGTTGCACAGCCAGCCTGCCCAGCTTCTCAGCCAGGATAACATAGGGGGCTAACTCAGATAGAACCTGGAAAAAATAAAAGAGAGTAGGAGTTAAATACAGCAGGTAGAATGCATCAGGAAACATTGTTTGGTATGTTTGAAATGATCACCTCAGCAGGAACCATGGGGGCATTCACAGCAGTAGCAGCAAGTTCGCCTTTCAATGCACCCATGACGGCCTCTGCTATTTCAATGGCCACGCCTTCCTAACAATTTTCATCATAGTTTTAGCTAAAGAAGATATGGAATACAAGTCTAAAGAAATGCTGTGGCCAAAAGGCACACCTGAGCTTCCACGGTACTAGCCCCAAGGTGTGGAGTTACAGTGACATTCTCATGCTGCACCAATTTGCTGTCCTTTGGTGGGGGCTCTTCAGTGAATACATCAAGCGCTGCCTGATCCAGATCAGAAAACAGTTAGTAAGATAAACTTACATGTTCAGCAGAGTCCTCTAAAACTTTGCATTCAAAATAATTTGGAATTCCTTTTCACTGATGTGAAGATATGCTTTGATCATAGCACCTTAACCATGGAGCAGTGGGCAAACATATGAACATGTCAATGTGCATTGAAAATCCCAGGACATGTCCATAATTATAACGTTTCAACAAGCACCAGTCTCCCAGGCATACAATCCTAAAGTAAGCATGAATGATCCATAGGAGACCATATTGCATTTTAACAACACAAACATGTTTGAACAACATATCCGAAGAGTACCTGTGCAACTGTGCCATTGTCGAGTGCTCTCACTAAGGCATCCTCATCAATAACTCCACCTCTGGCAACATTAATGATTCTCACTCCTTTTTTCATTTTTGCAAAAGTTTCATCATTGAAAAGCTTTGAAGTGGCAGGAGTGAGTGGCATATGGAGTGAAATGAAGTCAGCAGTTGATATTGCTTCATCTATTGATACAAGTTCCACACCAATGGCACGGGCTCTATCAGCAGGGGCATATGGATCATGAGCAATGACATGCATACCTAGTCCTTTAGCACGCCGTGCAACTTCGGAACCAACTTTTCCAAACCCCAAAACTGCCAGTGTCTTTCCCACCAGAGAGACACCAACATACTTGTTTCGTTGCCATTTCCCTAAATATCATGAAGATATTAGTGCAGCTGTATGGCTTCATATATTAAAATTTCTGATCATGAAACATCTGACTTTGTTGATGCACATCAACCAAGAATGATCGCATAAATAGATATTTAAATACAGTGAAAGCAAGTAAGCATGCATGGCATGTTGTATCAAGCAATACATGGATGGCCAATTAGTCAAATAAACCAACTTTAATGCAAATCAAAACATGATCAAGGAATTATATTACATGGCATGCATGTAGTCATAAAACAGGCATCAATTTCTTTTTCCCATCAAACAAGAACGTGAGAAGGTAGCTATCATGACCCATCAAGGACATCGCCCAGTATTACATACAGAGAAGCCTATGGTTGGGAAATATGACAGTGACTGAACATACGGTCACGGCACCACTTCATGAAATTTTAACAGCCGCTAGAATTAGCAAAGAGGGGAAGAAAATAGATGAGAAGAAATTGTCCAATCAGAAGGAAAGACCTTCTTCTAGATAAGACCGGACACAGTTTTCAGAGCAGGTTAAGATTCCTGAAGCACATTGCAGGTTATCATCAGAAGTAAGAAACTCTTTTTTCTCAATTTGTCATCTAGAAGGAACTTATCTGCATATCTGCATGAATAGGAGAAATACAGCTCATAATATGCTTAAACAGAAGACAGAAGACAGTATTAAAATCAAAAAATAGAAATTTTGCTGATTGTTGAAGTGCATGAAAGTGCATCAAAATCCCATGCACCAAAGAAATAAAATGAACCATCTGGGAAAAGATCATATCAATGCACAACTAGTCAAAAGTAGATCTAATTACATATTAGGACCAAGGACTATAGATGGAGTGCAGGTGTATATGCTAACTCTTAAGTTGTATATAAATTAGGGCGCATTTAGTTTGCAACCGGAATCAGAATCAGAATGGAGTGGAATGGAAATCAAAATGGCTATATCCTCCCACATATTTGTTTTGTGACTGGAATTAGAATCGAAATCAGAATGGAATTTAAATCCCAGAAGAGAGTAGAGATCGGGCTTTAGGAGATTGGGGCATTGCCATTCCCTCCTAGAATCAAAATAGAAAAGGGACTCCGCCCAACCAAATAGCTAGAATTTGAGTCACTTATCTCATTTCCATTCTACAATTGTGCAGCATACAATTTGTAATTCAATGATTGGTATTTATTAGAAGGAAAGAATGATGCATTTAACTGGTCTCTATCCAACCTGAAAGTGCATATTGATGACCCTGCTATATCTCTTACCATAAGGGCATATTTGCTTAGGGGGAATTGGACTCTAGAATGGGAATGGGAATGAGTGACTCTCATTCTAGCCATTTGGTTGGGAGAGTCCCATTCCCATTCCAATTCCATGGGGGGCTGGGAATGGTCTAATCCCCCAAAATCTAATTTCTACTCTTTCCTAGTATTCATATCCCATTTCAATTCCGATTTCAATTCCAATTACGAACCAAATGTATTGGAGGATATGACATTCCGATTCTCATTCTAATTCATTCTGATTCTGATTCCATTTCCATCACAAACCAAACATGCACCAATTTCAGTAAAATGAATATTCCATCACAAATAGATACTCAAATCTAAAGAAATACCCAAAATATTAAAAAAATGTTTCAATTCTCAGTAATTTAGGACTATACAGCCAAATCGGCTAGAATGAAGGTTGCCGGGCTTTCCTTCAATATCTAATAACCTCGCTTCTGCTCACTGCTGGCGCACCTCTCTTAACTATTGCTCATTTATTCTAGAATAATCTTTTTAGAAGGGTGCGTATGGTTCACAATCAGAATTGGTATTAGAATGGATTGAAATAGGAATCAGAATAGTCATATTGTCCGACATGTTTGGTCTATGAGTAGAATCGGAATTGAAAATGGAATAGGATTTGAACCTTAGGTAAGAAACTAGATTAGATTTTGGGGGATTAAAGCATTCCCATTCCTCTTGGAATCATAATGGAAATGGAATTCCCTACAACCAAATAGTTGGAATGGGAGTCACTCATTCCCACTCCCATTTCAGAGCCCAACTTCCTCCAACCAAACATGCTCTAACAATAATTTTCATTTTCACGTGGAGCTTACCTCATAAAAACTGATAAACTGGTTCCACTTTGCGCACTAATGCATAAGGTTTAGAAATCCATGAAGGCACTGAAGGCCCTGGTTTAATACCAATGTAAATTCTGCCTCTCCTTCGCCAGATCTAAATCAAAGCAATCCAAAAAGAATATACGAAATTCACTGATAACAGAACCTTTTTTTATTCCAAGGCACGGGGTATATCAGAAAAATCACAACAAAATGGTGAGAGCAATGCAAAGATAGTAGAAAAGTCAAATTATCTCAGCGATGCTCCCAATCATATGAAAAACTAAAACTTTGACTAAACTCCTATCAATTAATACGTCAAATCCTTCATTTGGACCACTTCGATCCAACAGTACAGAATGCACCTACCGCCCGCGCAACCCCAATCCCTCCATTCCTGATTTGAAAAATACGTCTTTGTGACCAAAAGTTCTCCCTCTTAATAGGAGAGCTAGTGAAAGGGCGGTGGAGGTGGCAGAGGACAGGTATAGCAGGTAAGCTCACCGGAAGTGACAAAAAAGCGTCTAAGGGCCAGGCTTTTCGAATGGGTCCAAGCAAATAATTCCACGCCGGATCTCAAGAATGCAACCCACCTACTCATCCACCCACTCGGCAATCAGATCCGAAGCCGACGCATTACAAGGGCGAAGAAGACGATGGAGAGAGACACAGAAGGGAGGAAACCTTACCGGCCTTCATGGAGGCGTCGGCCTGGGCCACCTTCCGGGCCATGGAGGCTAGGAGCGCGATCCCGTGTTCCGCCGCCGCGACGGTGTTGGCGGTGGGCGCGTTGACGACGAGGCACCCGTGTTCGGTGGCGGCTTGGAGATCGACGTTGTCGATCCCCACACCGGCCCTCCCCACCACCTTGAGCCGCCCCTTCGCCGCCTCGAACACCTCCCGCGTCACCTTCGTCCCACTCCTCACGATCAGCGCGTCGCAGAGCGAGATCTTGGCGCACAGCTCCTCCGGCGAGAGCTTATACGAGCAGTCCACGTTCGCGAATCCCCGAAGCAGCTCCAGCCCCGCTTCCCCCAGCTTCTCCGCCACCAGCACAGTTGGCCTCGCTCCCTCCGCCGCAGACGCCTCGATCCGGAGATCCCTTCGGCCCCTCCGTCCATGTAAAGCTGAGATATTGGGAACCTCGGCCAGCCTTAGGCCTAGAAACCGAGATCGTGACCACGACGCGTTGAGCGAGACCGAGGAGGCGGCGTTCCGGGAAGGAAGGAGGGGGACGAGCTCCGCCTTGGCGGCGGAGGGCCGAAGGATCGCCTTGGTGTGTGCAGACGCCATGGTTCTGGGAGCGGGGCAAAACGGAAGGCCTTAATAAAGGGAGAAAGGAATGGAACGGCTTTTTGGGTCCAGAGCTTCTTCTTCGAACCTGCGCCTTTGTTTTGGTAGAATCCTTGCGCGTTTTAAAAAGTGGTAGCTTTGTTGTGGTTGGCGGAGCACGGTGGCTTTTTTTTAATCAAGAAAGGACCGATGGGTTTTCTTAATGAGACCGTATTGTATCTTTCGCCCGAAAGAAGGATTCACCTTCCTTCGGGCGCATCCGCCGTTCGATAGTGAAATGGTTCTTCCAGATCTGTGCGGGCGGATGAGTGAAAAGGTTTGGACTGCTTTGAGATCCGTGAAAATCGTGATCTGACGGGCGATGTGTCGGAAAAGGATCGATCATTTTCTGGCACGAAAGATACAACCCAACTCTTTTTTAACACCCGGAGAGAGCGAAGACCAAGGGAAACTCTACGCTGGTAACCGGATCCAATCAAGCACAATCATTCACCTCCTCGGGATCCAGGCACGGGATCCAGACACCACGAGTAAGCATACCTTTTCTCGTCTGGGCGAAAATCGTGTGCCCGCTGCCGTGGATGGGGTGATCTGATGATGGTCAAATGAGCGACGGTGGTGATGGACACATTTGGGGTCGATTAAAAAAATAATGGGTGACAAGATGGGTTTGTGGGACATCTCGTCGTGCGTATATTCTACGTTCCCTACCAACCCTCTCGCACTCTTGCACACCATCCGACCGTACGCTCCACCGTTCCCTGGGACACCCAACCTAACGGGGCGGCCCGAACCGTTGGATCAGTGGGATCGCTGAAAGTTATGGCACGTGATGCCTGGGCAGACGGTCTTGATGACTGACTTTGATCTGGCCGTCCATTCGATGAGTTTTCTTGAACCTTTGAATTTCGATGACGAGAACCACGGGGAAAAGTGAGTACGGATATTCTCTTATCATGGGACGAACAGGCGGCGGACCGAGTGACATCGTTTGTTAGCTCAGCATTTCAATGGAGTTTGAAATGATTTTTTTATTTTATTAATATATTTTTAATTTTTTTTTTATTTTTTTTTGATCGTAGCCATATTAAAATTGCATGAGACGATCGTCTTATCAAAAAATATATATATAAATAAATTAAAATGGATTCGTATCATTAATTTTAATTTATTTTAAATTAATTTTTAAAATTCAATTAAATTTTGATTTAAAAAATTTAAAAATTTAAAAATAATTTAATTTTAATTTTAATCTTAAAAAATTTTGATTTAATCCGAACAGATCCATAGGTGTGTGTGTATATATATATATATGAACTGTTCATTTATATTTTATCCGGCCTCCATCTATTCATTACTTATATTTTTAGCCCATTTAGTTCATTTCATAAATTGCCCATTCAATCTATCCCATAAGTAGATCATTTGGCATGATCAAAATAAAATTAAAATAGATAGGAATCTATTTAATGATCTCATGAGCTGTCTATTTAACATAAGTTCAATAGTCCATAATTTGATAAGTCAAATCGAACCGAATCAAACCAATTTTTTAATTTAGTTTGAACTAATTTTTTTATATGGACATCTTAATTTTGATTTTGTATTTAAAAAATTGATTCAAGTTGGTTTAATTTAAAAATTAACCGTAGACTAATCCAAACCAAACTATGCACACCTCTAAAAATAAGAGTTTTGAATTTCGAATTCTTTTACGTTGGTGGGCATCGAAAGTAGATTTTGCTTGATTTTAATTAGGACTAGTGTTGGACTTTTTCAAGTAGAATGATATGGCAATTTTTATGCCATTTTCGCAAAGGGTGTGGGTTGTATCTTTCCCATAAAAGAATGATTGTATCTTATTTGACACAAAAAAATAATTAATTTTCTTTCATATTATAAATCATTAGATAGTATTTTACGTATTTTTCAAAGTATAACATCTGTTTCATAATCCATGCTAATGGATGAAAGCAAGGAATTGAAAAGCTTTTAAAAATTATATAAATCATGATCTAACAATTGATATTATGAAAGAAGATCAATCATCTCTTGACACAGAAGATACAACCTGAATCCTTCCGGAAGTGAATCCCGATTGTGCTGCTCCTGCTAGTTTTATGATAAAGGAATTTTAAAGTTTAGGATATGGTTGAAGAGTTAGGTTTTTATTTGAACCGGAGAGGTCTAGTTTATTAATTTGATTGCTTATATTTAGCACGATAATATATAGTCACATAGGATTATTGATTGGACATTTGCCATCCAAGCACGAACTAAAAAGGATACGAAGCTTCCGTTGGAGAAAAAATGGCTCTGCCCATCTTATCAAAGAAGCCTCACCATCAGTCTTTGCCCGCTTCAGACGAGTCAGTCAGAAATTCTCGTAGTAGAGTAGACCCACCCGGTAATAGCACGGTTCCACCGACGCACGGCCTTCCAAGCACCCGAGAATCGGACCAGTGAGCAAGTTTTGAGCCATTTAATGGATGCGCCCAACTTTTTGGAAAAATCTTTTCCGATTTTGGCACATGCACCACTATGTATCCCCCTAGTGCTACTAATTTGCTGCCACAATTTTGACCTTTTATATGGTTCTGATGTTGGGTGCTGTCTACAAAGTAAGTATAAAAAAAGGGTATGGTTTGATTACGTGCTACCCGATGATTGAAGACCCATCAGATCTATTTTCGGAATTTGGCCCAATTTAGGTCTGAACCACGATATCCCAATCGGGTTAAGTGCAGCTGCCGGTTATCCATGACTTCCGGTATCAGCCGCCTAACTTCACAACTTACACCTTTGGCGGTTACGTGACACTCGGGACATCTATAGTTATCCGAGCTAAGAACCGAGATGATCGTTTTCGTGGTTGTTGTCAGCGAATGGCCCACGGAATTTATTACTGGAATCAAATCATGCTACAGGGATCGAAATTAACCAATCAAGCTTGTTTGGTCGTCGGTTCACGTTGCTTTAAATTTCAACTTCGCAACTTGATTGATGGTCCCTTCTAAGTGGAAAAACCTGCCATCCCTATATGCCAAAAAAAATAAAAGATAAAAAATAAAAAGAAAAGAAGATCAACTAGGGTCATGTTGGCTCGCGTTTAGGTTTATGTCTTTGCTTAGGTGGTAGAGAAAGGGAGCGACCGTGGATCGACAACAAAATTATGTCAACTCACAATGCAAGTATGATCCAATCTCCGTATCCAGAAAATAATGAACAAATACATATATTTGGACCCATGTGTTAAATCAACTAAAATACTTTCACACTAATGCTAATAGCTAAAGACCATATTAGCAAACTAATCTATCCTTTTGGAAGAGAACATCAAATGTCTCCCAAGTGTTTCAGAAGAGATGCATTGGTGGTTATAATAGCCAATGGGGAGTGTTCAAAAGGATCATGAAAGAAAAAAGATGTGAAAAACAAAATGCATATATATATAAAAAAAAAAGATTTGTTGTGCAGAATCCAGTACCAGACGATATAGTAGAAAGAAAGAAGAAACAAAATAAAAAATACAATACAAATATATGGATTGGCCTCAAGCCTACCTCTACGGGGCATACAAGCTTCACTATGAGAAAATAAAACACAATCAATATAAGAGGAACTCATCACTCAATCCTTGTATAAAAGTCTTTCAACAAGAAGTCCCAAACTTCTTATAAAAGCTCTCTAAAATCTCTCTTGAAGCCTTTCTGTACCTCTAAGACGTCATCAGCTATCTAACGCAATAAACGGCTCGTCAATTGGAGCTATATAGGCTTCAGAATCTCAAAAATACTATTACACTAGAAATTCTGAGTCTCAATCAATCTTAAAACCATCCGGAGCCGTCCGATCATGACTGGCTCGCACCAAAGCCGTCCGATCGCGCACTACAGTCTCAGATCCAGCCTGATCATATCCGGAGTCATCCTCAATCGTCCGATCGCAAACGGCTCACTTCAAAGCCGTCAGATTGTGTAAAAATGCTCGTGGGCCGCGTGATCGGTCCATGCGGCCTCCATGGACCGCCCAGCACCCTGTGGTCCATGGTGGACCGCACAGGATGCTTGGTCGGCCCACGTGTGCGTCCGCACTGGGCCTACTCGTGTGTTGGGCCACACGCGCCTACACGCATGCATGTCCGTCGGGCTCGGCTGCACCACCGCTGGCCTCTGTCGCCTCGTGTGCCATGCCACCTGCTCCAAGCTTCTTTCGTCCGTATCTTTTCCGTCTGGACTCTGTTTGGGCTGTTCTTAGGCTTGTTGAACTCCGTTCGTTGTCTTGGACCTCGCTGTGGGTCACTGTAAATCAAATCTTGAGATGTATTTTCTAACAATCTTCATCTCGACTCGATATTCAGTCTCTATCTATCTCTAAGAGCTTGTGATCTGTCTCACCCCTATATTCTGGGGTATACCTACTGTCTCATGGATGGACAAATATGGGAGTCGAGTCAGACCGCTCGATCCCACCTCCATCATGGGCTGTATCCACTCTGACCAAAGATCTGCTCGAAAAAATCTCTTGCAGCAATAGGAACTTCACTCTGCGACATCACCTCTCGTCCTCCCGAGTCTCTTATCTAGTATCCGATCCATCTCCACCCGGAGCTCCACTTCGCTCTAGGCTCCTCCTGACTCCGGAAGCTCTACCTCGCACTAAGCTCTCCGTCAGGTAGTAATGTCCTCTCATTCTCTTCTTCCACTTCAGAATAACTCTATGACCGTGCAACACCTTCAGCATTTTTCTACCAGCTACCGTCCTGTAGCCTCTCGAATCCAGTCTGCTCAGTAAGATAAGATTTCGTCTGAAATCAGATATGTATCAGACCTCTCCCAATCTTCTCACTACACCATCATGTGTCCTCTAGCTGACCATTTCGATGCCTCTGATTGCACAGCTCGATTCATCTGATAGATAAATAGTATCCTCACTGCTATTCAGAGAGTCAAACTGCTCCTCTCTGCAACATACATGATAGGTACATGCAAAATCTAAAATCTACTATTGAAAAGAAGTATATATCTCTAGGACATATCCTGACTCATTACTGATCGTCACTGCAGTAGCCCTCGTCTAATCCTTGAGTTGAGGACAATCTCTGGCTAGATGCCCCAATCCATCACATCGATAACATCTGATCTTGCTCAAGTCTCTCATCCTAGACTTGGACCGCCCTCGTCGCGATCTCCTATCACTCTGTCTGTCGTCTCCTGCTTCTCCAAAAACCACCAAAACTGAGTTGCTGCCTGAGCTCGAAGCTGGATTCTCCCTTATGAGAACCTCATTCTGAAAAATCACTGCAGTGATCTTGTCCATCTTGATGGTATTATTTTTTACTAGAAGAGCAGTCACTAAGGACTCATACGAAGGAAAAAGCGACGCCAGCAAGATCAACGCTCTGATCTTCTCCTCAATTTTCTCGTCAATGCTGAGGAGGTTGGTGAGGATCTTCTGAAAGTGGCTGAGATGCTTCTGCATGCTCTGTCTCTCAATCATCCGCAGTTGATAAAACTGCTTCCAAAGAAAGAGGGTGTTGGTAAGAGACTTTGCCATGTACAACTCTTCGAGCTTCGACCACAGCATCATTGGAGAAGTCTCACCAAGTATATGAATCACCACCTCATCTACTAGATATAAACGGATCATACTCACCACTTGCATCTGAAGCCACTTCTAATCCTGTACCTCCATGGTAGTTGGCTTCTCCTCACACAAAAGAGCATCGATCAACTCTTTCTGGATAAGCACATCCTTCACCCTCATCTATCACAAGGAAAAATTGCTCTTTCCATCAAACTTATTGATCTCCATCTTGATTTTCTCCATCTTCTATCTCAAATCACCGCTGCCGTAACCTATGCTCTGGTACCACTTTGCTCTGATATCAATTATTGTGCAACATCCGGTACCAGACGGTGCAGCAGGAAGAAAGAAGAAACAAAATAAAAAATATAATATAAATATATGGATCGGTCTCAAGTCTACCTCCACAAGGCGTGCAAGCTTCACTATGAGAAAATAAAACACAATCAATACAAGAGGAACTCACCACTCAATTCTTGTACAAAAGTCTTTCAATAAGAAACTCTAAAATCTTCATAAACACTTTCTGAAATTTCTCTTGAAGCTTTTTTGTACCTCCAGAACATCACCAGCTATCCAACGCAATAAACAGTTCATCAATCGGAGCTATATAAGCTCCAAAATCTCAAAAATTTTGTTACATTAGGAATATCGAGTCCCAATCAATCCTAAAATCATCCGTGGCCGTTCGATCGTGACCAACTGGCACCAAAGCCGTCTGATTGTACATTACAGCCTCAGATCAAGTCTGATCACATCCGGAGTCATCCTCAACCGTCTGATTGTGAACGGCTCGCTCTAGAGCCGTCGGATCGTGCAAAAATGCCCATGGACCACGTGATCGGTCTACGCTGCTGCGGTCCACGGTGGACCGCCCAGCACCATGCGGTCCATGATGGACCGCCCAAGGTGCTAGGCCTGGACGCTCGTGCGTGCACCCGTGCGTACCTGCACGCGCACGTCCGTTGGACCTGACTGCACCACTACTGGCCTCCGTCGGCCCATCACCGGCCTCCACTATCTCGTGCATCATACCACCTACTCCGAGCTTCTTTCGTATATTTTTTCACCGTCTGGATTCCGTGTAGACTGTTTTTGGGCTCGTTAGATTATGTTTGTCGTTCTAGACCTCACTGTGGGCTCAGTATGGACCGAATCTTGAATTATATTTTTTAACAGGATTATGATTTTGAAAACAAAAGAAAGAGAAAAAAATAAAATAAAAAATATAAAAAAATGATTGAGGAAGAAAAAGGGATGATGAAAAGAAAGAATCTCTCAGGAACTAAGGAGTGTTTTTTACTAACCTTTCATTTCTTTGATGCAGTCATATAACAATATTTGCATATAACAATATCTCTAATCAACTTGTGTATGGTTGTTATCAGATGATGTTATATAAGCAGTCACGGACCCAGTGTCGCTGTCAATGCAAGGTCTTCTCAACAATAAGTTGCCGGATGCCCATATTTTTGACCACAAATACTCTAATATTTTTATGTGGCCCATGGTCTTACGATTTTATTCTTTAAAAAATATCTTACATGAGAAAGATGACTTCTTCTTTATAAGTATAAGTTTTTCTTGACTCATAATCGATGCGGAATTATTAGTGTCCTTCATATTATTAAAACCATAATCTCATACTTATGTCATTGATGGTATATTTGGTCTCAAGCATATGACAAGGGCAATATATATTCCTGTTTGTACATGGTAATCCGACAGATATTTGTTCTCTTTATCTGTTTTGGTTTTAGTATATTGGGCTATCTTATCACTCATACTTCAGATCTTTTGTTCTGTAACAAGATTTGGCTGGATTAATCAGATCAAGGTTGCAATTTATTTCTTTATACAAAGCTTTAGTTGCGACTGATCTGATTGGTATATGTTGGCTGTGGCAGCTGGATTTCTGTTTGAGTTCGGATATAGTTGAAATACTTTACACTAATATCATGATACTAGTTTGTTTCAAGGTGTCAAATTACGTTTCAGGCTCAGTTCCCTATTATCTCTATTTGGGTACGCACTTATTATGGCTACTGTATCAATTTATTCTCTTGAAATGGTTGTGGCGCTCACAGGATTCAACTTGCCTTCTCATTTGGACCTCTATTTTAAATCATGCATTGCTGACTTCTCATGCAATCGGGCTTCCAGAACCTTATTATGTACCAATTAACATACCCTGTTTCATTATTACAGGAACTTGGCAACCATTCAGTGTACCATGTAGATGTAGGCAACCATTCACTGTACCATGTAGATGTAGGGCGCCTGTTTCATTATTACATGAGAAGTCACTTTGTTTCCATACTTTTTTTGTGCTGCAAAGTGTCTTGTATTAGCTGTGTTCTGACACATTTGTCCATATTCCATCTTGGAACCTGTTGTTACTCGTTTATATGCCTGCGTTTTGTTCTCTGCGTTGCAGGCTTCTCAGGAGTTTTGTACTCGCATAGTTTTTTATATGAATGAATAGTGTATACCTTTCTATCAAAAAAAAAAAAAAAAAACTAATCCATCCACATGTAACAGCTTTTATCGTTGTACATCATTTGAAATGTATATAAATTTAACCACCCTCAGTTGAAGCATGAGTACAGAACTAAATGTGTCAACTTTTATTGGGGGACTAAGGTGGGAGCCACCCTTGCAGGCAATCCTAGTGTAATTTTCTTTAAAAGGGTTTGGCTAGAGGAAGGATTGGTTGCAGAGCTTGATATTGTACGGCAAGGTTACGACGACGTAAGTGTTGTGTTTTCTTACATTAGGTCGAGGGGAATTAGATTTATAATTTTGGTTGTGTTAGTTTATCTTTGGACAATCAAGTCTTTGGATGGCAATAAATGGGGTATGATTGGATCTGATAACAACAATAACATCTAAAATTTTGATCAATATCCATTATGATTAGAGACCGCAGGTCCTCTTGACACGTATCCACCTATGGATCATTTTTGGTTACCTATTTGACCGTAATCTAATCAATTTTGCAATACTCAATCACTGATAGGACTAACCTAGCTCATCAAATCCAGATTTTATAATTTTTATCAATTAAATATTTAAATGATTTAAATAACTAATAATAAAAAAAATGGACAACCATTCAAAAAACTTTTATCCAAATCATGACTTAACTCATAATATTTTGACCCAAATAGAACCCTACTCTCGCGATGTGCATTGGATCAAGCTTTAACTTATATTCGATCTATTTAAAATTTGAGTTAGAGAAATTAACCTGTATTCGACCTTAACCCCAAACACATATATATATAAATATGTATATATGTATGTTTATGTACCTTGATCCAAATATGGCCAAAAAGGATCCCAATTAATCCTAAAAGTCAAAGTTAATAAATAATGATCAATAATGTATATCGAGCTTAACATCCTTCACATGCAGTTTGGATCAAGCATACGAAGTAACGACAATAATCTCAAGATACAGCCTCTTTTTCTTTGTAGAACTCATGAAACACAATACCGTCAACCCATCCAAGATTGAAGCCACAGCTAGAAAACAGAGCTTTCATGCTTTAGCTCACCACTTCAGCCTCTGCTGGCAGCTTTGAAAGCCATGGCTTTGAGCACAGCCCCTTATGCCCTCATTTCAATCCAACTCTAGCATCCCAAAAAAAATAAAAAAGGTTTTTGTGCACGTAAAAAATTCCGTATAAGTCCGCTAATAATTAGTTAGGAAAAACCATATATCATACCAATCTTTGTGAGTTGCCCCTTGCAACACATGGGAGACAAATTTTTAGCGTACACAAAACCGGAGAACACTTGTTGTAAGCAGAAAAGCAACCAGTGGTTCCATGTTACGCACTCTTCTTCTGGTACACACTCAGATACCTAGAAACCACCATAATATACTGTTAGATATCTTTCTGTTGAAAAGTAGGAATAATTAAGGTGGCTATAGGCGGTAATATATTTTTCTAATTAGCTATTTTAATTAAGAATAGTTAAGGTGGCTATGGGATGTGATATTTTCTTGTAAAAGATAAAATTATTGTATATAATGGGGACTACTCCATCCCTTACAATATATGAAAATAAAAAATTTGCTTCTTCTTTCTACATTCAATATGGTATCAGAGCTCCGAGGTTCTGATCCATGAATCTTTCTTTCGATTCTTAATTTTTTTTTCTTTTCTCTCTCCCATCTTTCTTATCTTAATTTTTTCCCTCATCTTTCTTTCCACCACCCCGACAACACAGTGCCCCTATCTTCCCGGTACCCGCCCATTCTCATCTTTCCCATCGTTCACATCCACACTCCCATCCGCCCCTCCGTTTACGCCGCCGCCACCTCTGTGCAGGCTGCCGCCGTCACCCCGAGCCCTTTCTTCCCAGCACCACTCCGTTCCCCACCGCCACCACCCCGTCTGTCATTCCCTCTGCCCCCACCTCCCCTGCCACCTATGCCCATGAAATTAGTCCGTGAAAGGGGAAAGATTAGCTCTTTCTTCTTGCGTTGATTCTTTTTTCCATAAAAATAAAAAAAAAAGAGCAAAAAAAAAGAGCAAAGCAAAAAAAAAAAAAAGATGCTTATCATTCAGTAATTTTTTTCTTGAGCTCTTTTGAAGATATCAGGCGGTTTCACTAAAGAGGAGTTGGAGAAGGCAATAAGTGAGGTGGTGACTCGTGCCTCTACCTCTCGATCTGGGATGAATAATCCTTCTCTTCAGATCAGATCTGTTCGATTGGACGGACCCCTCACTTATCTTTTGTAAACCAGAAATGTGCGGCTATTCATCAAAGCCAGCGATTTGGAGAATTTTCTCACCGGGGCTAAACCACAGCACCAACAGGAGACACTGCTTTTGTATTGTGGGAGTCAGAGAACTCACTTGTGATGGCCTGGCTAATCAACTCTATGGTGCCCTCAGTTGCTTAGGGCATGTCATTCTTTGAAACCGCTCAAAAATTTGGGAGGCTGCTATTCGAACTTATTCCCAACAGAGCAACATAACTCAAGCTTTTGAACTCAAATGTAAAATATGTGCACTCAAGCAGGGTGAACTTTCTATCACTGCTTATATGGCAGAATTTCAACGTTTATGGTCAGAGCTAGATTTTCATCGCCCCTTTAAGGCCAGTTGTGCTAATGATACTGCTGAGTTCAAAAAATTTATAGATGAAGAGTGAATCTTTGATTTTCTTGTCGATCTCAATGCAAAATTCGACCCAATTAGAGTTCAAATTTTGGATCGAAGTTCTAATCTACCTTCTCTCAAGCAAGTCTTCTCACTAATTCTAAGTGAGAAAACTCGTCGACGTGTGATGATTGCCTCTTCTACTGATACAGCCCATTCTGTGATGGTCGCTCAGCCACAATCACAGCCACGCAGTAGAGGTGATCGAGATACGTGAATATGCTCATATTGCAACAAATCGGGGCACATCCGTGATATATGCTGGTAGTTACATGATCGTCCTTCATCTAGCCAGGGATGTGATAGAGGAGGTGGGCTCTCTGGAGGAGCAATCGGCCGTGGTCAAGCCAATTTTTTTGAAATCCATGATGCTACCTCATTTGTTTCAGCTCCTCTGTCTATTACAGTTTCGTCTGCTTCTGCTACTCCAACTACTAATGTTGGAGGTTCTTTGTCTATGGAGGAAGTACAAACCCTACATCACATTCTGACCAAGCTGAACACTTCTTCTAGTGCTACTTCTTCATCTGCTACGGATTTGCTTAATGATTCTTTCAGTCTTTCTTCCATTTTTTATTTTCGTTTTGCACAAACTAGTTCTTATACTTCCAATAGTAGTAGTGCACTTACTATCTTAGATACTTCTCAATATTGAATCCTAGACTCAGGAACTACTAGTCACATGACAGAACAATCCAAGTCTTTCATGTCATATTCACCTTACTCTAGTCAGGATAAAGTATATATAACTGATGGATCCTTCTCCACCATGTTAGGGAAAGGATCTATCAACTTTACACCAACCATGATATCGTCCTCAATTTTACATGTTCCTAATTTTCCTACTAATCTCCTCTCTATAAGCTCTAATATAGCTGCTTTAAATTGCAAAGTAACATTTTTTTCTACCTATTGTGTTCTCCAGGAGCTGACAATAGGGGAGACGATTGGGTATGATAGAACGCATGATGGGCTTTATTATCTAACTGAAAGAGGATAGAAAGATAATCTGAAAACTAGCTTGGTTGTATCTTCTTCTGAGAATGCTGTCCATGAACTCTAGTTACAACATCGTAGGCTTGGGCATCTATCTTTCTCTGTTTTAGCAAGACTCTTTCCTAGTTTATATAATATTTGTGACAAGCATAAATTGGTTTGTGATGCATGTGAATTTGCTAAACACACACGAACTATTTATCCTATTTCTGATACTCGAAGTATTAAGATCTTGATGTTATTCACTCTGATATGTGGGGGCCGTGTAGCACTGTTTCTCTTTCTGGACATCGGTACTTTGTTACATTTATTGACTGTCATAGTAGAGTGATCTGGGTTTATCTACTAAAGACGAAGGATGAGGTTCTCAAGTATTTCAAGGAGTTCCACAAGTTTGTAAATACTCAGTTTAATGCCACAATCAAAACTCTAAGATCTGACAATGGCATTGAGTAGATGAATAGGAAGTTTCGTGAGTATTTAGCTGCTCATTGGATTGTCCGTCAGACTATATATGTTGATACGCTTGCTCAGAATGGTGTGGCTGAACGTAAAAATCGACACTTATTGGAGTAGCTCAGTCTTTGTCCTTCACTATGAGAGTTCCTAAGTACTTTTAGAGTGAGGCGATTCTTACTGTAGCTTATCTTATTAATCGGATGTCTCTTCGAGCTTTGGACTATCGCACGCCACTTGAGAGTCTACAAGGAGTATCTTCTTTTGGTATATCTCCTCGGATATTTGGGTGTGTATGTTTTGTCCGAGATCATCAATCTATGATTGGTAAACTTGATTCTCAGACGCTCAAATATATTTTTGTTGGCTATTCTGCTACTCAGAAAGGATATAAATGCTATTACTCTTTCGAACGGCATATGTTGGTCAGTATGGATGTGATATTCTGAGAGTCTGAGATATTTTTTAGTAGTAATCTTGTGGATGTGCCTACCAATTAACCTACTATGGTATCTAACTTTCTCTTCTCTCCCGACGTTTCGTCTGATTTCAGCAATCGTGAGGGAGAGTCTGAGGAGCAGGAGTCTGGAGAGTAGGAGCAATCAGATAGTAATTCTGCAGATAGTAGTTCTAATCGACAAAGGGAGCAGCAGTCTTCTCCACTTGTTACAGAGCCTATTATAGAGCATGGTATGCATTCTCCTACTACCCAACAGTCTCCTTCAGAGTCGGCTCTGGTATCTTCCTCCTCCAATAATAATGACAGTAACATTCCTTTAACTAATTTACATCTTTCTATTACTCATAGAAAAATTTTTCGTCCACATATTATTCCTTCTCGTTATCGTCACGATATTGCTGATTTTATTTCTTATGAGTCTCTTTCATCTTCATATAGATCTTTTATTGCATCTCTGGCTTCTATCTCTATTCTCTCGCACTGGAAAGATGTTATAGTAGATCCAAAATGGAAGGAGACAATGCTTGAGGAGATGAAGGCCTTGACCAAGAACAATACATGGGAGCTTGTTTCATTACCTACTGGAAAAGAAGCTGTTGGCTGCAGATGGATTTTTACAGTGAAACAAACTCCAAAGGAGACTGTTGATCGCTATAAAATATAATTGGTAGTAAAAGATTATACTCAGACATACAAAATAGACTATGATGAAATCTTTACTCCGGTTGCTAAGATTAACTCTGTGAGGATCCTTATTTCTTATGCTGTTAATCTTAATTGGAGTCTTTTTCAATTAGATGTTAAGAACATCTTTTTATATGGAGATCTTCGAGAGGAGGTGTACATGAAAATTTCTCTAAGTTTCTCTAGTGCTGCAACTGCTGGAAAGGTGTGTCAACTGCGTCACTCACTTTATGGCTTGAAATAGTTATCTCGGACTTGATTTGATCGGTTCCGACGCGCAGTACTAGAAATGGGTTATCAACAAAGTAATGCTGATCATACAATATTTTTTCAACATAACAATGGGATGGTTGCAATTTTAATAGTGTACATTGATGATATAATTCTGATGGGTGATGATCTTCCAGAAATTAATCGTCTAAAGATTCGTTTAGCTTAGTCATTTGAAGTCAAGGATCTTGATCCTTTGAGATACTTGGGATTGAAGTTGCTAGATCATCTCACGGTATTTTTCTTTCTCGATAAAAGTATGTGCTTGACTTACTAACAAAAATAGGCATGTTGGGTTACAGACCTGCAGCTACTTCCAATGAGCAGAACCATCATCTTATGGCAGATGGTGGTACTCTAGTTGATCGGAAGAGATATCAACGTCTAGTAGGATGACTGATTTATCTTTCTCATACTCATCCTGATATTACTTTTGCTGTCAGTGTTGTAAGTCAGTATATGCACGATCCTCGTGAGAGACATCAGAAAGCTGCCTATCGGATTGTGCGTTATCTTAAAGGATGTCCTAAATGTGGTCTTCTGTTTTCTCATCATGGACACCTTGAGATCGAAGGATATACTGATGCTGACTGAGCTGGAGCTTTGGATGATAGAAAGTCTACCTCATATTATTATACTTTCTTGGATGGTAATCTTATGACATGGCACAGCAAAAAGCAGGATGTGGTTGCTCGTTCCAATGCTGAAGCTGAATATCGTGCCTTAGCTCAAGGGATTTGTGAAGTTATATGGTTAAAACAACTCATGATTGAGTTGCATCTTTTTCGGACTTCTCCTATGTCTCTCTTCTGTGACAATAAGGCAGCCATTAATATTACTAATAATCCTGTTCAATATGATCAGACGAAGCATATTGAGATTGATCGATATTTTATTAAAGAAAAGGTAGATCAGCGTGTTATCTGCCTTTCATTTATCAAATCCTCCGAACAGCTAGCTGATATTTATACGAAAGGGTTTAGCACTCCAGTTTTTATATTTATTTATAACAAGATGGGACTCCTATCTTCGCCTTATTTTGAGGGAGAGTGTTGGAAAGTAGGTTGTATTTCCCTAATTAGATACTCTAATTAGGGATAGTTAAAGTAGCTATGGGTTGTAATATATTTTCCTAATTAGGTACTCTAATTATGGATAATTAAGGTGGCTATGGGAGACTACTCCACCCCATACAATATATGAAAATAAAAATTCTTCTTCTTCTCTCTACATTCAACACTTTCTAACATCACCACTTAGATAGGCTCTAGCAGCAGATGAGGTTCCAGCCGGCTTCATCAAATGCCGAATTGACCGATGGAGAGAATGATCTTAGCTCTCTTTCATCCCATTGGACGAACTATACCCTACACCACGTGCATCGATAAGATTTTGTACCATTTCAGTCACTTCATCTCCTTCTTGCGGGCTAATTATCAAGATCAGTATATGATGAACACAACCCATGAGAAGGAGAGAACATGATTGGCATGGTGTACATAGTGCAGGATATAATTTTTTGAATTTCTAAGCTTGCCAACTGCATTGAAAAAAAGATATTCATTGCTCAGAACCTTTTGGAGATTCGATTATTGTGCTTGCACCAAATCGCCCAGGCGCTTGGTAGGTGATCCGAATCCATGCTCAATGTAGATACGTTTGAGTAAATGTACTCAAATGATAACTTCACTACGGAGATACTATCCAGACTCAGTCCGTGCCTCGTGAGTCATCCAGTTTCAAGCTCCAGTGGGAGAGGACAATTTTTTGATTTTCCAAGGTAGCACAATGCTTCAGTTATCTCTTAAGGTGTAGGGCAATCTTAACTTTCAAGGAGGGCTTTTGGTACTCATGTGCCTCCATAGCCCAACAGCTTGCTCTAGTCCAAGTTTCAAAAAATTGTGAATCAAACCCACATGGACGAAGAGTGGACGCGGTACACACCAACCCGTGGATTGACGAAGACATCTGTTTGATTTGTTGCTAACCTTTTTTTCTGTTGTGAGTACATTAGAAAATGGAAGAAGATAATTTTTGTTTGTTTGCTAAAAGTAATGCAAGGCATGAATTAGAGCTAATCATAGACCAGACTTCGACACAGAAAATATCAAATTTTATGTCAATTCGATTTAAATTTTAATTTAAAATGAATATAGTTTAGATCCAAAATCTGGCCCATAATTAACTCTAGCATGAATCAACTTGTAAATAAGATGTTACAGAGTAATTAGGTAGTCAAAAAGACTTCCACCATAGAATATTCTTTTCAAATCAAATGTTCATTGTAACAAGATAGCAATATCTTACTAGCAAATAGGAAAAACATTAGGAACTAAGTAGGTGCTCGAAAAACTACTATCATAAAGACATTCTTTTCAAATTAAATGCTCATTATGAGAATGATAATAATATCTAACCAACTCCAACGCCATAATTGTTGTCTCCGTTGTCCTTCTCCGTTCACTCTTCACTCTCTCTCACCACCCCCAACAACCCCCCCGCGCGCCGCCATCCCCCCCCCCCCCCCCCCCCCCCCCCACACACAAAAAACCTAAATTTGATATGTTTTACATAATTTCAATTAATAAAATATTGAAAAAAAAATATAAAATTTTGATGAGGAGCACATAAGAAAGCCCCCGTGGGGTATTTATGTATATGTGTATATGACATCTGCCACACAAATAAACATAAAATTTTGAGTACAAGCATGAAGGAGTTGTTCATACGAACAATATGATTCATTTTTAATAGAATGAAGTTTTAATTTCTTCGGCGAATGAAAACCAATATGAATGATATATTAGTCGATATAATATCAAAATTTCATACTAAATTTCTTAATATTTTTTTAAATAAAAATATTATTTGAAAAAAATATGATTGAAAATTTTAACCATCATGATAGCCAAGTTTGAAGATATATATTTAAGCATCACAACGAAAAAGCCCCGTACTATCTCCTGGAGTTGTTTGTAACCTTATCAAGGATCAAAAGTTCAATTTTCTTTTCAACCTATTATGGGGGTACTTTCGATATCTCGGATTTGTCCTCAGATTTATATCTGGGAAGTACATATGAGGTTGATATGAGACATTCCGAGCTATGCTCATACTGATACGAGATATTTCGAGCTATACTCATGCTAATATGAGGTATTCCGAGCTATACTGGTGCGGACACCAGAGCCATCAAAAATCGGCAACATGATTTAAGTTCGATTTGGATCGAAGAAGCATCATTAAATTGATTCTACTTCAGTTATTTATTTTCAGTCAATAAATTTTAATGCATTTGGCTTTGGGTCCATAGGGCCATACTTGGATTTGTCTACGTCACCTTTGGAGCCACCACTCTCCACATGCCAAGAGAAGAAATATGCATACCAGCATGTACCGTGCTCATGCCAAGTTGTGTCAAGCATCAAGCACCCACATGGAGTTCCATTTCTTCCTTAGAATTCCTTAAGAGTTCTTGGCTACTTACTTATTTTGTTGAAGGTTGATTTCTTTCCTATGGTAGATTATAATGCTTTACTTTTTTGTGGAGGGTTGATTTCTTCCTTGTAAAGATAAGAGATTCCTAAACAAACAGGACCCTTAGAGTCCTATATAAATCCTTGTATCTTTCATGAAAAAGGACAATGAATGATTTTACAAACTCCACAAATACTTGTATCAATCGCTCCGAGAGGGAGAGGGTGTGAGACCCAAAATCGCCCCACAAGGGGAGGGTGTGAGGCCCACTTTCTATCCTATTTCTTCTACTTAAGATTCAGTGTTCCTACGACTTTGATCGACTCCACCATCTACCCACGCAAGCCTATTCCGTCAAGAGAAGATCTGTCTCCTCCAGAATTTTCATCTGTCGTGCCGAGAGAAGGAGTGATTTCTTATTCTACAGATCATATGCTGTCAAGGACCTTCGTTCCTTAACAGTTGATCTTTGATTTTTTTTTTTAATTCGATGTTGGTAAAGACCTAGTTCTTTATCGATGGATCTGTTTGGTTAAAAGATTAAGAGCCCTAATCAGAGTAGTTTCTTAACTACCACGATCCGGATTCTTATCATCTTCTTGGATTTTCTCACAGGTTTAATGTTTTATTTTCTCTCGTTCCATTCTTATTTCTTTTTTTGCATTTACTCGTGAGCATGTTTAATTTCTGCTATCTGTTTATGAAATTTTCTATTGCTAATTGTTTACTGATCTCTCGAATGGAATTCGTCTGTATCATTTAGATTGATCTCACTTTAGTCTCGTATCAATCAATCACGCCTCCTGAGTAGAGTATAGGCAACTATACTGTCTGTCCTGGGAATAATGAGCCCCTGGCCGGACGTGATTTGTTGTTGATGAACAGAAGAGAGCTTGATTATTAGGATTGATTTTCTTTTTAGGATTGTCCCGCATCAATTTGGTATCAGAGCAGGTTGATTAGGGCTTTAGTTTAAATTCAGCAATTTAAATTTTCGCAAGTTAAATTTTCGCACTCTAAATTTCGTACTTTACTTTCAAGCATTTTAATTTTTAATTACACCTTATTTCTGCATCTTAGAGTTGCATGACCACTAGATCAGGTACCTGGTACCAACGTCCTACTTCTCCACCCAATACCAATATGGATCCCAATATAGCAGCCATCATTAATGCTCTGACTAAAAAGTTTGATGACATGAAAAATTTTATGAAAGCCATGGATGAGAGAATAGTGGTATTAGAAGAAGCTAGGCAGAAACAATCTGAACCTGAGTCTCTCCGACTACCTATAGGACAAAGAGGTAGGAATCTAGAACTTGATCGACCTATAGGGGCACGCCCGCACCATAACCAGTTCGATCAAGATGAGCATATTCTTAGGAATGTAAAAGTCGAAGCCCCAAGTTTTGATGGTTGTCTAGATCCGAGAGAGTACCTAGATTGAGAATCAGGTATGGATCACTATTTTGGATGGTACGAAATGTCTGAAGCAAGGAGAGTTAGGTTTGCTAGGATGAAATTGGTGAGGCAATCCCGACTTTATTGGAAAAGTGTTGAGCGTCTTCTCAATCAGAGAAGACAAGATCCGATAGAAACCTGGGATGAGATGAAAGAAAAACTCAGAGAGAAGTACCTCCCCACCTCTTACCAACAAAGACTTTTAGATCAATGGCAGAGGCTTACTCAAGGAAATAGATCAGTCACCGAGTATATCACGAGATTTGATGAATACCTCATGAGATATGGAGTAGCTGAAGATAGAGTTGTTACCTTATCTAGATTTAGAGCTGGATTACGAGAGGATATTCAGCGTGAGCTCTTTCTGCGAGAGGTAACCACGTTGGAACAAGCTTATCAACTTGCCTTAGATTTTGAAAGATTTTTTAGATATTCGACTCTCCGTCGTCCTGAACCCAACCGAGTAACTTCTTCTGGATCGAGACCTAATAGTAATCAAACTCCTAGTAACAGACCTTCACTTACAAATCCTATTGGGAGAAAAGAAGATAAAGGAAAAGGAGCTATAGGAGAGTTATCAAAAGGAAGTAGTTCTCGATCTCATTGCTTCAAGTGCCATGGTTACGGTCACTTTGCTGCACAATGCCCCAACCGATCATTATTCGTAGAAGAATTAGAAGGAGAAACTCTAGAAAATATGGAGGAGGAAGTTTATGAAGCTGATCCAGATTTAGCCGAGCAATTTGAGAGTACTGAGGACATCCTAGGTTATGCCACACCTGAGTCAGACCTTAGGCTTGGAGTCGTTAGGTATGTCCTAGCCCAAACTAAGGAAAGTGAAGACTGGTGTAGGACCTCTATTTTTCATACCTTCATAAAATTTGGCGATAAAATTTGTAAGGTGATCATTGATAGCGGTAGCTGTATCAACGCCATCTCCACCGACACGGTTAAGCAATTAGGATTAACTCCTGTAGATCATCCTAGTCCATACCGTGTGTCTTGGATTGATTCCTCCTCTATTCCCATCAAATTTAGATGCCGTGTGCCCATCCAGCTTCATTCCTATCAGGATCATGTGTGGTGCGATGTCTTACCCATGGAAGTCGGAAATATCATATTAGGTCGGCCTTGGCTATTCGACAATGATGTTACGATTTATGGCCGTACCAACTCTTGCAGCTTTACTCATCAGGGTAAGAAGATCACGATTAATCCTTCCCCACCTAAGGCTACTAATAGAAAGATAGGCGATGGATCAAAAGAAAATCTTAAGAAGAAAAGCCTCAATCTGATAGGTGCTAAAGAATTAGAGACGATCATGAGTGAAGGATCACCAGTTTGGATGCTTGTTGCTAGAGAAGTTCGTGAGGATTCTAAGGTGGATTATCCTAAGGAAGTAGCTAGCCTTCTTACTGAGTTTCATGATGTCTTTCCTAAGGAAGTAGCGAGAAACTGGTACTTGGTGCTGAAGTCGGGTACCATCTTTTCCTTTGATCAGATGAGCCACCAATTTGCGGCTCATTTTGTTAGCAGCCGGCGTCCCTGGGGGGTTCGGAGTCGCTCATCAACATCAAGCAAAGGGAGGGGGAGTCCATCCGGGCTTATGTCAACCGTTTCAACGTCGCCGCGTTGGAGGTCCGAAACTTGGACCAATCGATCGCGATGGCCGCTCTGAAAGGCGGCCTTCAAAAGAACGACCTTCTATTCTCCCTGAAAAAGAAGTACCCCAGGGATTTTGCTGATCTGCTGGCTCGGGCCGAAGGATACGCCCGAGCAGAAGAAGCCTTTAAGATGAAGGATGAGGAGACTGCGAGAGAGCGGCAGGCGGGAGACTCGAGTAAGCCCGCTGTCGAAAAAGGATCGAGAGAAGCTCGACCACGTTCTCAAACTTCTCTCGGGTACAAGCGCGCCCAGACTCCTCCCCGAGCATGCAGGCAGAGAAGCTCGGAGTGCAGGGTTCGATGGAGCTCTCTCCCAGGAAGATTCCACAGCTATGCCCCCCTCAACGCGTCGAAAACCCAGGTACTGATGGAAGTCAGAGAACAGCTCCCAAGGCCAGAAAGGATGCACACACACCCCGAAAAGCGCAATCCTAACAAGTTCTGCCTCTACCATCGTGACCACAGTCATGACACAGAAGAATGCATTCAAATTCGAGACGAGATCGAGGAGCTCATCAGACGAGGTCGGCTCAACAGGTTCATTCGACGCCGGCTTGAGGGTAGAGAGGATCGGCCAAGGGCCCTGCCACAACCTGAGCCGTCGAGGAGGGAAGAGCAGCCCGGAGATCGGGCTCCAATTGGGATCATCAACTCCATCTCTGGAGGACCTTGACGGGGAGCAGACCTTCTACAGCCCTGAGATTTGAAAAACCTGTAAATGTATTACGAATGACTTCGCTTTAAATCAAGATTCCTTTCAGATTTGCATATCTTTCCCTTTTGGCATGGACTTATAATAACAGGGGATAACCCCTTCAGACAACGAAAATAAATCCTAATATGGGCAAAGTTGAAAGTCCGATTATTTTAAGATCGGACGGGGGGCGAGGCCCGTATAACGGCCCTTATGTGCCCCCACAATCGTGTCGAAAATAGGAGGAGAACCTCATCTCGACACAATCGAAGGCCCGATCTTCCTTAGATCGGATGGGGGGAGAGACCCCACAACGCCCTTATATGCCCCCACAGCCATGTTAGGGATAGGAGGAGAATCTCGTCCTAACGTGAACAAGGTCGAAGGTCCAATTATTTTTAGACTGGATGGGGGGAGAGGCCCTGCAACGCCCATATGTGCCCCCACAGCCCTGTTAAGGACAGGAGGAGAACCTCACCCTAACATGAGCAAGGTCGAAGGCCCGGTTATTTTTAGATCGGATGGAGGGAGAGGTCCTACAACGCCCTTATGTGCCCCCACAGTCATGTTAGGAATAGGAGGAGAACCTCGCCCTAAATGAGCAAGGTCGAAGGCCCAGTTATTTTTAGACCGAATGGGGGGAGAGGCCCTGCAACGCCCATATGTGCTCCCACAGCCCTGTTAGGGAAAGGAGGAGAACCTTGCCCTAACATGAGCAAAGTCGAAGGTCCGGTTATCCTTAGACCGGATGGGGAAAGAGGCCCTGCAACGCCCATATGTGCCCCCACAGCCCAGTTAGGAACAGGAAAATAACCTCGTCCTAACACGAGCTAAAACCGACCGTCGGAAATAAGGGGAGGATCTCGTCCCGACACAAGCAGAGATTCGGTTGATCGACAAGGAGGAAAGCTTCCCCGACGACTCCTCTACACTCTTACAATCCCGTCAAGAGCAGAGGAAAGACCCTCACTCAAACACAGAAGAACGGAGGAAGCAAAAAGAAAAAGCGACGAACCACACCAGCGATAGATAAAAAAATGAACTACATCGAAAGCACAAGGGACCTTGTCTCGATGAAAGAGAAAACCCCTGTCGAAAATCTCGGATCCCTAAAGGCGAATCGACACGGCAACGACCAGGAACCTTCAAACTACGTCGGCATCGAACAAGACGGAAGATAAAAGAAGTTCAACAAACGACGACTCAAAGCAGGAACCGGCGAGGGATTACGAACTACACCAATGCAAAACAAGGCATAAGACTAATGGAGTTTGGTAAACAACCATTTAATACCTGAATGGACAAGGTAACAGATAATTTCATTTCCATTTCATTGATGAAGTACTCATTACAATGCCTTAAAGGCCAAAAAACAAAAAGATAAAGAAGAAGAAAAGGAAAAGAGGCTCTAAGGAAGCCCAGTTTCTTTCGATTTCGAGCTCTCGGTTCCAGCCCCCGCTATGGATTGTCTCAAATTTTTGATTTTCTCTTCTAGCTCCATCTTTTTTAGCAGCATATCCTTGAACATCCGATGGAATCGCCGGCACTCATCCTTCGACTCTCGAAGCCTCCTCCTCAAGACCTCGGACTCCGCCTCGGCGTCCTTGATTTCCTGCTGCTCGTGGACCAGCTGAACTTTCAGCCACCATACTTCGACTTTCTTCCGCCCAAGGGCTACGGACAGTTCCGCCATGGTCCCCCTCAAGGAGCAAAGCTCATCAGAATCTTGTGCAGAGACAAGCTGAACTCTCTCGGATAACCGCCTTTGAAGGTGGGCAACTTCGTCAGTCGCTGTCTGGAGCCTCCTTCGGTAGTCCTCTGCTTGTCTGCTCCAGCCGACTCGGTGGGTGTCGTAAGTCGCCTCAGCATCCCGCAGCTCCTTTTGAAGGTCAGAGAACCTCTTCGACCAATCTTGATCGCGGTCAGTCCGGACTGTGAGCCGAGAAGAGCTCCCTTCCAGCCGGTCGATCTTCTCCCGTGCGGCCTCCAACTCGACTTTAAGGGAGCTGATCTTGGAAGCCTGAGCCCATGATCGGTCGCTGGCACGTTTTCGGAGTCCCTCAAGCTCCATGATGAAGTCGGCTTTCCTTTTGGTGTATTCCATGAGACTTTTCCTGTGAAGGTCCCGAAATCGAGTAGCCTCCGCGGTGACCTCTGAATGGCTCTCCTTCAGCCGACGAAGTTCGTCTTCCAACCTCTTGGATTTTTTTGTTAGCTGACGAACTTCCTTTTGAAGGTCTCGTATCATCGACTTCAAGGGAATACCCTCCGACAGGAGAAGAGCTTCGGCCGAACACTATCGTTAGAGGACAAGAGCGCCACGACTCAAATTAATGTCAGAAGATAAAAAGGAGGAAAAGGATACAAAAAAAGAGAGGGGGGGATCCTCCGTAAAGACAAATCCGACTTCATTGATCAAATAAACTTCAAGTACAAGAGAACAAAGAAACAATCACCACAAAGAAAAAATACAAAACTAGAGGTTCCGGACCTCTGGGGTAGAAGTAGAAGGGGTCGGCATCCCCGGAAGATCTTCAGCAGCGGCCACAGCAGTCGACGAAGTCCCGACTGGAAGAGGATCAGCGGCGACGTCAGATGGTCCGACTTCATCATCGGACGCCTCATTCAGGAAGCTGAGATCCAATTCGAAAAATCTTCCAGCCACCTTCTCTTGGCAGAGCTCGAATCCCTTGATGAAGGCATCATGGCCGAACTGGACCTTCAGGTCTTCCATCTCGGAGGAGCCTTTGAACTCCTCCACTGCTCGAGCCCTTGCCTCCGAGATCAGGGATGGAATCCGCGCTTTCAGCTTGAAAACCTGTTCCTTCAATTCGGAAGCCTGCTCCTTCCACTCGAAGACCTACGCCCTCAATGCGGAGACCTCAGCCTCAGCCTTCTCTCTCTCCTCCTCCAAGATAGACCTCAGATCGGACGAAGTTTGTCCCTCCTTTTTCAGTGCCTCCTGAAGGCTCAGGACCTCGGCGATCTTCTCCTCAAGGCAGGCGGCCCCGGCTAGGCGACCTTCTTCTGCCCAGACTTCCTCTCTCCTGGCGATCTTCGCCGCCTCGACGTTGGCGACGAGCTGATACCCAATTTGCAAGAAAGGTCGGGGAGTCAATGTGAGGGCTCAAGACTAAGTTGAAGAAGCAGTAAGGAGGAAAAAGGCGAGTCGGCCTACCTCGAGGAACGATCCCAGAGAGTCCCAGACCCGCAGCTCGGGATCAGCGAGGATGATCCTCTCGACAACCTCGGGCAGGATGCACCCTTCGACTAGCCTCTTTATCAAGTTCCTGTTGTTGAAAAAATTTTCCCCCAGGTCTTCCTCGGAGCTGTCGACCCCCTCGACGGCAGCCCTGCGACTACGACTCCTCCAGGCTAGGGTCTTCTTTCTCTTCCTCCCTTCGGCCCCAGACGTCCCCTCGGGACGAACCTCCGAAACAGGACCCTCGGTCGGGAGGCTCTGTGAAAGGGTTCGGGGGACTTCAGGTGCGGCATCGGGGGGGACTTCCACGGCGACGGGCGTTGGAGCAGGCGCGGCCGAGCTTGTCCCCTCTGTCCTGGCTTTCTTCATCAACCCCGAAGTTGAGGCATCCTTTCTTTTGTGGGTCTTGAGATCCTGGGCTAACCTCCGAGCCACGCTTGCATCCATGTCTGCGATAAAAGTAGATCAGTATGGCTTCGAGATGGAACAAGAAGAAGGGAAAGTATACAAAAAAAAAGAAAGAAAAGAAACAAAGAGAGGTACCGGCAGGGTTAAGGGGACTCAGGTCGACGTTGAACAAAAGTTGCTCCCTCAAAAATTCGGGAAGGAGGGGAGCTTGGTAGGCCTCGAGTTTTTTTGAGGCCTCGAGGTCGTCCCTTTCCAGACTGGAGGCCCGGCGGGTGGAATCCCTCAGAGAACTCCAAGGGGGTAACCCTAACTCTAAGGTTGGGCATCGGACGTAGAAGAACCTCTCCTTCCAGTTATGGACATAAGAGGGAGCGCCTTTCAGCAACCCTTTTCTATCGAACTGGGGAGAGAAGTACCATCAATCCTTTGCCGATGGATGGCGCTTGAAGGTGTAGAAGTTCCTAAACAAAAGAAGTGTCGGTCGAACTTCGGCTAAACTATAAAGGGAAAGAAACCCTATCAAAAACCTAAAAGAGTTCGGCACGACAGAAACTAAAGAAATGTTCAGGAAACGAAAGAGAGCAACAACGAAGGACGACAGCGAGAGCCGAAGTCCAGCACGGAAGGCCTCCTGATACAGACAGAAGCGGTCGGGAGGAGGGGCGCTAGCCCGGTCAGATGGCCCGGAAAGCTCCAGCTCGTACTCCGGAGGAACTCCATACCGAATCCTTATCAGTGAGAGTTCATCCGGAGTCAAGGAACCGGGGATGGTGTCTGGCGCAAAGGCCGGATAAGGTTCGGCCCTAGCTACGGATTTGTCTACGGTACCGGTACCATGGGGAATTGGGGCTGACGAACTCCTAGAACTGCTAGAGGAGGAGATATCAGAGGACATCTTAGATCAAACGGAAGCCACAAAAATCCCAAAAAATTGGGAAAATAGCAGGCGGGCCCCCGAGAAGGCTAAGTAAACAAAATACGAAGAAGAAAGGATGGAAAAGCCACAGGAAGTTTTGGAACTAACCTAGTTCAACCCCAAGAGCATAGGGGAACGGCGAGAATGATGGAGGTCGACTCGACAGACGCCTAAGGCCGGAAAGGATGCTAGAAGAAACTGGTGCTCTCGGGGAAGAAGAAGGGAACCGGGGGATTCTCTTAAGCAAGGTGAAACCCATGAAGGGGGAGAACATGTTTAAATAGACCCCGGGATCCGGCGCACTTATGATTTCGAATCTCCATTGGCCGGTCTGTGTTCGCCGTGTGTCCCACCCACCTTGACAGGCTGTTGGAAACGGCAAGCGGCTAGCAAAGTCATTATTGTGCCGTACCTAGAGCCGCGTCCTGATGGAAATTTTGAAAAGGAGAAATCTTTTTCGAAAAGGCTCCAGTACCAGCATGCCGAACGTCAAATATCTGAGAACCGCCAAGCATGAAAATCGAGGGAACAACTTCGGTTGTGAAAATTTCTCTGTACTTTCTTCATTCGAAACTCGAACTCGAAAGTAGGGGGATTGGTGTTGGGTATAAAATACCCCCAGTCGAAGTTCATAAGAAGCCAACCCTCCCGAGATCCCTCCGGCTCTGTGCGGCATCTTTTCCGGATTTCTCCGGCAGCCGAATTTTCGACCTGGTGCGATGCTATGATAATGCCCCTCCGGACTTCTCCAACAACAAACTTCTTCAGTCGTCCACCGGACTGCTTCAAATGCTCTCCAGGCTTCGCTATCTACCGACCTTCTACAATGATCAACCATTCTCCGGACCTCTTCCAGATCTCTTCCAGCCATGATAGATTCTAATCCGAACTTCCCCAAGGACAGATTTCTACAGCAACCCGACTCCACCCATATTTCTACGGCGATCGACCGCCTTTTTGATTTCATCCGAGCTCCTACGGGAGCCGGACTTCTGCCCCGAACCCCGACTGCAAGTAGACTTCGTCCGAGCTCCTACGGGAGCTGGACTTCTGCCCTAAGCTCCTGTTGCAGGTAGATCTCATCTGAATTCTTACAAGGGCCTGACTCTGAGCCCCCACCACAAGCGGTCTACTTCGAATTTCTATTACAAATGATCTACTCCGAGCTACCACTACAAGCGGTCTACTTCGAGTTTCTACTACGAGCGGTCCACGTCGGATTTCTACTGTAAGCCTCCACCCGAGCTTCTATTGTGAACGAATTCCTTCCGAACTTCTATTGCAAGCAGGCTTCGGCCGAGCTTCCTTAACAAATGATCCCCATCCGGACTTCTACGGGAATTGGACTCCGACTGAATTTTTGTAGCGGACGGATTCCGGACGAACTCCTATGACACACGGACTCCAGCGGTCGAACCCCTCCAGCTGGTGAACCTCTCCAGCGCCATCCGACATCCGCTGCCGGTCGACCTTCTGCCGAATTCTGCATGAAACCGAACTTCGTCCACAGAAAGCCCCTAACCGAGCTTCGGCCGACAGGCCTGGACTCCCTGCCAGGCCACAGTAATGGCCACGACTCTGCTCCACTTCCTGTAACGGATCCCACGCGGCTCCACCACTCTCTGGCAAGTCGCGACAACAGACACTATTCCACTCCCCGCAACAAGCTCCACGTAGCTCTGAACAGCCCCTGACGCCACTACTCTCCGCAACAAACTCCTTATGGCCCTGAACGGTCCACTACCAGGCGGTTACAAACGTCGCTATCAGTCTGTTGCATCCTTCGCCTATAAAAAGGAGATCCAGATATGTTATTCTCTAAGCTCTAATCTCTATCTCGAAACTCCGTAAAAATTTCCGTTCGAGCACTTCATTCTTGTTGAGGCAGAGAACTGACTTGAATGTCGGAGGATCTTGTCGGAGCATCCTCAATTCTGATTTAGATTTTTTTTGTAGATTTCGATGATTTATATTTTTTTTTAATTTTATTATTATTATTATTATTATTTTCTTACCAAATCGGTACTTAAGATCAAATAAAAAGAAGAGGAAAGAGATAAAAGGAGGGACAGTGCCAAGCCCCTGAGCTAACTCACAAGCGGCACACCCAAGCCACACAAAAAAAAAAATAAAGAAATGGGGAAAAGGCCTCCCCATTCCCCGCTGCTTGAGGAGGCCACCGAGGTGACCTTGGGGGTAGGGCCCACTGCCAAGAGCCGGCGGCACCTCCTCCCTCTTCGGCATGGGCGACGATGGTCGACAGCACCTCCTCCCCCTCTGGCGTGGGAGGTTAAGATCAGACCGATCAACTGCGATCGAGGAAGCCCGCAACAGCTCCGAGATTGTGCGACCGTGCGAAGGAGCATCTCCGACTGGGTCACAACGCACCTGGGGTCTCCAGAGTCGCCGTGCCCTCCAGCGATGCCAGTCGCACTCGATTCTCGACGCCGTCGAAATCGTCGATCGGAGGCTCTGAAGTCCCTGCGCCCGCGTCTCACCTCCGTCAGCACCGGGAAACTCGCCCGCGAGCAGTTGCGAAACCTCTATCCATTCCTTCCGCATTTGGCGACCGCCACGAGCTCGTCTGACCTGCTGTTGATGTCGACGCCCCGAGATCCGGGCTTCCACGATGTCCCCCCCCTCGCGCCTCCCCTATCTGCGTCGAGCTCGCCGGATCCGAGCTTCCAAGCTCTCCCCGCTCACACCTCACCTTTGATGGCGCTAGCTTCGAGTGGATGCGGGGTTGGAGGTCACCTCACACACCCCTTGTGGTGTTGAGGACCTCCCCTGCGAGTGGCTTCAAGCTTCTCCTCAAGTGCTGCCATGGCTACGGCACCAACCTCCTCCACGATGGTAAGGTCTATGCCGGTGGCCACACTGGAGGAAGCTATAGGCTGAGCTCCCAGCAACCTTCGACCTGACACTATGACTCCAACCTCGCACCGCTTCGACCATGGCCTCGCCAGACTCACCGAGAGGTATGGCAACTAGTCACCACCATATCAACTACCTCCACGTCTCCGCCGATGAGGCCTACGGGCCCTGAAGGCATAAGGCAATGCCTTCTCCGACCTACCTCACAATCATCGGAGCTGAGGTGCTCATCCACGAATGACTTCCGAACTCCACACCTCGCTTCCGATGGCACTGATGGGGGCCCTTATAGATGGATTTGAGGTCCTCGGCCCCAAGGTTGCCTACCAGTGGATCTGAAGTCCCCAATCTTACCTCGCAGCCGAAATCTTCCCTCGTCAAGTCCATCGAGACACAATTCCAAAGCCTCCATGAACGGCCCCAAGGTGTGTTACAGCTATGTATTTATTATAACCCAGGTGGACAACCTATAGGAAGAAGTGGTGGACCACATGCTGGACATGGATCCCAACATAGTCCAAAAGAAAAAAAAAAAAAAAAAGTACATAGAGTGCGTGAAAGTGGTGGAACGCAGCCAATCCAAAATCAGATCCATATCAAATAAATTCGATGTTCAGATCAAAATCGATCCACTCCATCTGAGGTGAGGTCAAAATAAATCTGAAGTAAAATCTAAAAATCTAAATTAAAATTATACAAATCTGAAATAAAATCATGCAAATTCGAGCTAAAATTATGTAGATCCCAAGTAAAATATGTAGATCCGAGTTGAAATCATGCAGATCCAAGATAAAATCTATAAATTTAAGTTGAAATCATGCAAATCTGAAGTAAAATCTGCAGATCCAAACTGAAATTATGCAGATCCGAGGTGAAGTCCAATCTGAGTAGAAGAGAAAATCAAAGCTGATCAAAGCCCAAAATCAGACTAATTCTAAGCAAAAAGCAAGCCCAAACTGAGGCAAATAAAAAGCTAAGCAAAATCAAAGGATTCTAAAATGAAATTTCTCATAGTAAAAAGCTCTCAAATCCCTATCTATTATTATATTCTCTTCTTTTTTTAGGACCACAGGTCCCTAAGCCAAAATTGAACTAAGACAAGGGTCACACCATGCTGATAACTAATTAATGAGGACCTCTGGAGCCTGTCGATCTCCATCCGAGCTGATCCTTACCCATCGATTTTCATCCGGGTCTTAACATCGCTTGTTGATCTCCATCCGGATTGATCCTTACCCATCGATTTTCATCAGGATCCAAACATTATCTATCGATCTCCATCCGAGCTGATCCTTATGCATCGATCTCCATCCGGACTGATCCTTACCCATCGATTTTCATGCGAATCCAAATATCATCCGTCGATCTCCATTCAGGCCGATCCTTACCCATTGATTTTCATCCAGATCCAAACATCACCTGTCGATCTCCATCTGGAATGATCCTTATCCGTCGATTTTCATTCGGATCCAAACATCGCCCGTTGATCTCCATCCGAGCTGATCCTCACCCATTGATTTTTTATCCGGATCCAAACATCGTCCGTCGATCTCTATCCAAGCTGATTCTTACCCATCGATTTTCATCCAGATCCAACATCACCCATCAATCTCCATCCGAGCTTATCCTTACCCACTGATTTTCATCTAGATCCAAACATCATCCGTCGATCTACATTCGGGCTAATCCTTATGCATCAATCTTTATCTGGGCCAATCTTTATCTGTTAATCTTCAATCTTGGAATGAACGAAGGCTAACCAAAAGGATCCTCAATTCACAATAATCGACCTTTGATCGGCCTAAAAGAAGCCCTCGATCGGTTTCAACATAATCGGCCTTCGATCGGCTTTGACATAATCGACATTTGATCGGCCTAGAAGAAGCCTTCGATCGGCTTTGACATAATCAACATTTGATCGGCCTAGAAAAAGCCTTCAATCGGCTTTGACGTAAATGATCTTTGATCGGCCTATCATTGAAGATGAGCAAAACAAAGATGCCGCTCGCATGGAGATGAGTAGAGCAAAGATGCCGCTCATCGACACCATCGAATAATTGCCTTCAATCGATCCTGGCTCAAAATGGCCTATGATCAGCCTAAATTTAAAAGGCTTTAGATTAGCTCAAAATTCAAGCTTTTCTTCAGCTGCTAGAAGCTCGCATTAAATAGGGAACAGATGTCTTAATGGGATGCATGGATGGATGTCCTTAGGCTCTAGACATCGTATAATAATACTCCCTTCGTCTGATTCCCAGACTCGAGAGTGGGGTAGTGTTACGGGGGTACTTTTGATGTCTCGGATTTGTCCTCGGATTTGTATCCGGGATGAGATATGAGGCTGATATGAGGCATTCCGAGCTATACTCATGTTGATATGAGGCATTCCGAGCTATACTCATGTTGATATAAGGTATCCACTTATTACATGATCCTCTAACACTTCAATGGCCTCCTCACTGCATGGCAACCACCCACATCATGTAGACAAGGATAAAAACAATAAATACCCCCACGTGGGAAGTATATGAAGACTAAGATCTCTTTATACTCTTAGCTCCAGATTGACAGATCATACAATTAATAAATGAGACCCTCATATACTATGAGGTGATACCACTCATCCTATTTAAGATGGCTAAAAGATCAAGCACGATCTTCGAGGATATTCAATGGGGATAAAAAAGATATTCGAATCTCCCACTCAGTATGTTGCCAGTAACGGCCTCCTCATTCCACGGGAGCGAATGAGAGCTATAATACTGCAACGGCGCTAGAATACCAATTTTCTCAATCCTCTTCTATAAATAACTAAAGTCCCGAGGATCCAAGTAAGTGACTCTTAGAGAATTAGTTGCTGTTTCGATCGTTCTCTAATTCCTTACTTGAGCATTGGAGGGTCTTCATCGGAGTGAAAATCTCCAGTCCGAACTTATTTTGTAGGTCACTTCAGTACCATCGTGCAAAATCTAGTCATTCATCTTCCGACCCCAATAAAAACAAATAGCAACACAATCTATTGTAGTTAACTTCTCAATATGCAGTTTGCCCTCGATTCACCTTTAAACCACCTATCCTTTTGGACCATCTAGGTTTGCCGAACTGACAAGTTCTAGCAAATCAATCCCCAATTCGGGATGAACCATTCAGATAGTTCTCTAAAACATTGGTCCGGTTGTCCCCGTTTGCAGTTTGGCCTATAAGAAAAAAAGATGGTACAGAGAGAACAGAAAAACTTATATTTGTACAGATGCGAGCTTCGAAATTCGAGTTCAATATGGATATCACTTGCACCCAGGCCGACTTCCCCTTTGCTTCCAGTGAATTGCAATTAGCTTAGCTCAGAATCTAGAGCATGTTGCATGCCTTTCAAGTGGCACATCCTTGGCTCGGAAAGAAGTGTAGTGAAATGGCTTTGATATTACACCTAGAGCATATTCAAGGCCTGCCTAAATATATGGATACTCTTTTTACATTTTGGTAAGAGTACTTGTTTACTACCAAAGTCAATCCCAATGGTAGACGTTACCTACATATTGCCAGTTAGCTTTTTGAGCTGCATAATCTTGACTGTAAGTTTGTAACCCGAAGCATCCGAAGCCAAACCACTCGTAAATTTTTAAGGAATATCATAATTAGTGATATTGGTGTTGTTTCGAACAAAAAATATGTTAGTGTCATAACCCACGCTCCGCCTTCTTCGGTGTGGGAAAAAACTGTATTGAAAAGTTCGAGGGAAAATCAAAATATTAATTAAAAAAACTATAAACTAATTTAAAGAAAGAATTATCTGTTAATCCATTCACATGCAAAAGAGAGAGAGGAGAGTCGAAAGCTTCCCCACATCACATGGCGTCATCACAGAATACATAATTAGTGGAATAGTTATTGATTACTCGTTGATGAGATCTTTGACGGATTCTTTTGGGTAATGAAGTCCATGAACAACTTGACGTGGCTTGATGAATCGTTCAGATGCCCCTTGGTGATTGTTAAAACTCGCAACAAATGGTGCCTGCATAATGAAAACATCATTATGGGAACTACTCTTCTACCATCAACACAAAATTTTGGCCTGTAAAATTGGTTTCATTTGTCTCTGCTCTGACCACGCCTATAAAGACTTCGAACTCTATACACATGATTCTCTTTGCTCAGTCTTTCCGATTCATGTAACCAAAATAAACAAGTGCCCATCAAAAGCACGAATATCTAGATCAAATATCCCAAATAGTAAAAAGAGTAACAAATAATAGAAAAATGGCAACTTAGCATGCTCATGAAAAAATTCGCCAAACTATAATTTAAGCCCAACACATTCATACACAAGGAGTTTTCCATGCAAAATTCATGCAATACATGAAAGGCTTAAGCTTATTCTTTGAGCCGTCTGATGACATACTTCCATCACATAATGCAATTGCCATACATAGCAACTTAAGCAGCAAGGGAGTGAGGGAGGATACCTTCTATTTGAGTATCAAGTAGTTGAAGCAGTAGGACTCCTTGCATATCATTTTAATCACGAATGACATCATTAAGGTTCAACTTTCGTGCCACGCGTTTGACGATTCTCAGACATTAGTTACCGTATTAGTAGTAGAATATTTTTTATTTTTTGCATATAATAAATTATAGTTATAACCACCATTTTAAATTATTTTTAGTACAATTTTTCTAATTATTTAAGATTGATTTTATAGCATATTTACAGTAGAATAGAAGAAACATGATTTTTTTCTCTCTCCTAATGTAAATTATTTCCGTCTCGCTATCTCTCGTCTTACTAAGAAAACCAGCAGCCTCTTTCTTCTCCATTATTTATCCCTCAAATTTATATTTAAACCCTGACCCCAAATCGAAGCCTTTCTTCCACCCAATATTTTGTTATATTAGATGGGTATAAAATATTCAAGAAAAATCCGTCTCTCCGCCGGTCCTCCCTCTCTTCCTTCCGAGAACCCCCCACCATCCCCATCAATCTCCAACATACACCCCCCGGCCCCCACCCCCCACACGACTCAATCGCCCTTCAGTCCGTTTTATATGACTGCTTCCCAGCCTTCTCCTTCGTCGCCATGACGCGATGAAACCCAACCCACTCCCCAATGCGCGGCCGGGCCAGCCCGACCAACCCGCCCGCCCCCGCCGCCGCCCTGGCCTCACCCTTCCTCTCCCCCCGCGCGATCCCACGTCCCTCGCTGTCCCTCTCCCCCTCCCTCCCCCCTCCGCCCCCGCCTCCTTCTCCTCCTCCCCTGCCGCCCCCGGCGGCGCCCAGCCCCCGACCGCCTCCACGCAGACCCTGGCGCTCGCTGACCTCGAGCGCGTCCGTCGCATCGGCAGCGGCAGCGGCGGCACCGTCTGGATGGTCCGCCACCGTCCCACCGGCTGGATCTATGCCCTCAAGGTGATCTACGGCACCCATGAGGACGCCGTCCGCCGCCAGATCTGTCGCGAGATCGAGATCCTCCGCACCGCCGACAACCCCCATGTGGTCCGGTGCCATGGCTTCTATGACCGGGCGGGAGAGATCCACATCCTCCTCGAATACATGGACGGCGGCTCCCTCGACGGCCGCCGCATCGCCTCCGAGCCCGTCCTTGCCGACGTTGCCCGCCAGGTCCTCGCTGGCCTTGCCTACCTCCACCGCCGCCGGATCGTCCACCGCGACATCAAGCCCTCCAATCTCCTCATCAACGCCGCCCGCCAGGTCAAGATCGCCGACTTCGGGGTCAGCCGGATCTTGGCCCAGACCATGGACCCCTGCAACTCCTCGGTGGGGACGATCGCCTACATGAGCCCCGAGCGGATTAACACCGACCTTAACAAGGGGGTCTACTCCGGCTACTCCGGCGATGTTTGGAGCTTCGGCCTCAGTATGCTCGAGTTCTATCTGGGACGGTTCCCCTTCGGGGAGCAGCTGGGGCGGCAGGGCGGGGACTGGGCCAGCCTCATGTGCGCCATCTGCTACTCCAACCCGCCGGAGGCGCCGCCCACCGCCTCGCCGGAGTTCCGAAGCTTCATCGCCTGCTGCCTCCAGAAGGAGCCCCACCGCCGGCATACCTCCTCCCAGCTCCTCCGCCATCCCTTCATCACCCGGGCCCAGGTCATCGCCCCAGCGGCGCCGGCTCCGCTGAATAATTGCGTACCGCTGACGTAGAATTTTTTTTTTTCCCCTCCTTTTCCTCCTTGAAAGGTCCTTATTTCTTTTTTCCGCCGAGTCGGATTGCTGAGAGGACAGAAGGGCAGATGATGGCTATAAATTTTTGTTTTCTTAAAAAATATCTTTTTTTAATTAGTTTCGGACCTTCTTATTTTCTTTTGTATTTATTATCATATATATCGATGTTAAATAAAAGTTAAGGTTGAAATGGAGATTTCCTTACTGAACGATGGTGGTGGAATAAAGATTTGAAGTAAGAGAAAGGGATGGTAGTAAAAATATAGATATGATAAAGTGGCTTCATATGAGAAATTAGAATGGATTGTTACATCAAAACAGCAAATTATTTTTCTAAATCTCTCTCTCTCTCTCCATATTATCATGTATGGATTCTAGTTTTTTAAAACACCATTAGCATTGGTGTGACAATTGATTTTATGGATGATTGTGGTATGATATCGATTTTCACAGGTTATATTCAACAAAAATAAGTCTCTAAGCAAGTTGTTTTTTTGTTTATGAATTATAAACAGAACTTGATGGATGGATGGATGGATGGCTGTGTTCCCAAATTGATACTTTGTTTATGTTTAATATATTAATTCGTGTGCTTGTATTACAGTTTCATCTGTAATGTATCCAGTTTAATTCTGTCCTCAGAGCTATAGGCTAAATATATAGAGAACAGTGTGTTTCCTAACTGTTTCAAAAAATAAAATGGAAAGACAAAAATAAAGCATGCAATCAAACAAAGGAAAGCATATTCTTTGGAAGAATTTGGAGAGTTGATGAGTAGAGCATGCATGTACATGCAACCAAAAGTGGCAGGTAGGATTAGAAGTGAAATGCGTGTCAACATAAATTGGCACATTTGATGAATGTCTTTATCCAACAAGTACCTTTTCACAGCCATACCATACATGCCGTGCAAGGACATTCGATGACTTTCGCACTACCAATATAAACAACCATAATTCTTGTGCTTATGAAATGGATGTGCTATAAATGATGATACAATTTGATACGCAACTAATTGTAATTAATTTTGAGCCCACACATTGCGTGTGAATTTTATATCACATAATAAATTATTTTTTTAAAAAAATATTTATTAATATTAAAATAATATCTCAAATTCTTGATATCTATTCATATTTTTAGAGTTTTTATTGCAAAGAAATCATAATATCAGATTTCTAAAACATCATTTAAATCACATAAGCAAGTTTTAATAACATCATTTTTGAATTCAATGTTTTAAAAATTATTAAATAAAAAAGTTTAGACACATGGCATATTCCAGATTAATTTTGATCCAAATAATATTTATGTATGATAATGTATTATTTACGTAGATAATTTAAATGATTAATCAATATTCTCTCAATTTTTATTTTCATATATATATATATATTAGATTGCATCTGAACGTATTTTTATTTTTTTTGGGTGTACTTCTACTTGCCAACATATGAAACATCTAATTTGTTCTGATGAACTGCAGATGAGAGTGGCCAGGCATGGAAATCTAGTGCATAGCTAGCAGGGCACCTGAGAATTGGCCTACTTTTGGGAAAAGAGGACTCCTGTTACACCGTTACCATGGAAAGAGGTGGTTGCATGTCAAAAATAAGAAAATGACAGGGAGAGCAGACGTACGGAAATATTTGGTAGTTATTTAATTTGCTCTGCCAACTGGAGGCCTTATTACTCATCCGAAAACAAAGTCACACGATTTGTTCCAAGGCTACATTATCCAAGCCTCCTCACCCAATCGAGGGCGGCACTCGGAGTAGGACGCTGAGAATTGGGACCATTCACATGGGTGTTTTCACTCTCCCAATGCGACGATCTAAGCTAGACCATTGAGGGCGCAATGGCAAGTCAAAACTTGGAGCTGTAACCGAAAAAAAAAAAAGCTAGGAAGTTAACAGGATACGTCCTATACCAAAAAAAACAAAACAAAAAAAAAAAATCCCAGAAAGTTTCTCATGAGCTGATACTTGGCAGGGGTCATTGCGCGGCAAACCCTACATCTTCGAGATGGTGATTGGCGGCAGCTCTGAGATGTTATTGCGTTTGAATTACGTAGAGGCCGATGACGTAAAAATTATTGATTAAGACAGTTTTAATATGTATATTTTACACCATCTAATAACACACTAGCACATCATTTATTAATAAAAAAATTTACATTATTATCCAAGTTTAATTGAAAATTTTAAATAAAAATTTTTGATTATTAACTATCGTTGACCAATTGACAGTTTTTATATTTTTAAAATGAGAAAAAATTTATTTTTTTGAATGATGTATTGGCTTATTATTAGATGGCGCAAGATACATTTAGTAGAATCATTCTAATCAATATTTTTTTTTCTAATGATGCCAGCGAGATCATCGGGTTCTACATTTCGGACATCATAAAGGAGGCTCAAAAAAAGAATTCAATGCTGGATTTGAGTGAGATCTTTATCTGAATGAGAAGATTGTGGTTGAAGAAAATTATCAGAAATTCTTCAGCCATGCCTAAGCACAACTTGATGATTCTTGAATTGGACGGCAATTTGGTTGTGAGGTATGGAGAAGTGGAAGGAGGAGAAGCTAAAAAAATTTGGTGAAACAATTGCTGGTTGGAATTGAAGATTTGAGAAAGAGCAACATGGTTCTAGTTCAATTGAGTTGCAGCTAGTTCTCCATCTTTTTAATATTTCTATTAGTATTTGAAAAAATTACATGGACGCCTTTTCAATCTTTCATGATTTGTAATTATATTTTAAATATTTTAATTTTTTAAATTGGACTCCAAAAGTTACAAACCGGTTATAAAATGACCTAGATATCCATCCAAGCTTTATCACCATTGAGTGTGAGTGCGAAATGACTAGTGTATCCTCAAAATATTATTTCCACCAAAACACAACTAATACTCTAATCTAACTAATGAGTGTATTGATGGAATTTTATACCTAAACTTATCTCAAGTGGTAATCATGTATTCATGGATCCTCGTTGGAATGGACAACTAGACAGAATTGCAACAAAAATCTTAGTTTTTGGAATCTAATTGAAAAAATTAAAATTTGTGAGATATAAGTACAAATTGCAAAAAATTGAAGGACGTGGTCCTAATATTTTCTTAGTATTTTCATTCTGCTAGTCTAAATTTAAAAACTGTAATCATCAACAATTCACTCTAGTCATATGTGTCGGGATCATTAGGGTCCAAGATTGAATGATGCTAGAGAAGCTAAACTCATTTGGACTAAGATCCATTTCAAGTATTTGGTAGAACATCTCCATGGTTGTTTCTTTCATTCTATTTTGGGCCATGCTGGAGAAGGCTTGGATCCAGTTGTTGCATTTGTTGTTGAGGGTGATAAAGAGCAAAGGTTATTGGAGAAAATAACCTTGGAATAAAATTATGAAGAAAAATTATAGGAGTAAATCTGGAAGAACATTGTACTAAAATGAGCACATGACAATGTCCACGGAGGGATGCGGTCGTTGGGGGAGAATGAGAAAAAACTCAACTGGACTTTTCGATGAAGAACAATGAGAAAGCAGTTTGTTTTATATAAATTAGATTGCAATATTTCTTGAGAAAGAAAAATTCAAGTGGGACGTACAAATATGTTTCGCAAGTGAAAAATTGAGATATTTAGTTTTCAAAAATAATCTTAAGCTTTTAAATATAATATAATAATATTCTTCTCTCTATTAAGAATATAATATATTTTTTATATATTTTTTTAAAAAATAAATATTCAACCAAATATAAGTTATTCTTAAATATATTATTTTTCTGTAATCAACCTTCCATACATCATATACTTAAGTATAAGCTTTCAAAAAAATAATCTATGAGAAAAAAACTTCCAAATGGACTTAATGAGTGCCAAGTTATTGACTTGGTGATGATAGATAAAAAGTATAATTGACTCAAATTGGAAGTCGAAGGGTCTCAAAGTTTGTTTGGATGATTGGATTCAAAATTCTAAATAACTATAGATTTAGATCCATTACTCTTAATCTCCACATCTGAAGTCAGACAGTCAAAGTGAAGGTGATTGAGATATTACCGTTGGAGCTCCATTCGAGAACCTGCAAAAAGTCTTCATTGGAGTGTTCTCTGATGAAGACCCTCTGACCAAGTCAGAAGATGGAGAACAATGAAAAGGAAAGAGTGAGAGTGAAGAACTTATTTTGAGAATCTCTATATTCTTTTATTTATAGGGGTGGAGTCGGAGTCGTGCACGTTTCAGAATCCCGATTGCCTTCTGAATTTTGCATGTAGATTAGGTTGGAGAGAGTTCTTTCCTTTTGGAAGAGATTGGATCGTGAAAGGATTTTTATCTATCTTGACTTTTCCAATTTAACAGGTAGACGTATTATATCAATGAAGATTTGGAGACTACAGTTCGGCCATGACTGAGCTCAAATAGCTCATCTAGAGCCGAGGTGAACATCCAGATTATAAATCAAACATCCAGCTATCGCTTCCAATCTGATATGAACATCGGGCTACTTTTAACTTGAAATTGTGAGATCGGATCCTTTATGAAGAGAGCGGTAGATTGGAGGATGATTCTAACTGAGATCGAGATGGAGTTCCACGACATAATCAAATCCTACATTGAGCCGATTCAAATCCTAAGTCTCAATTAGATGGTTGTATTCATTCAATTTCATGATTTTTATAGAATTTTAGATCCAATCGTCCATACAAATTTTAATTGAAATTTTTAAAGGAGGAAGATGTATGCTCCAATTAGTTGGAGGATAAGGAAATCAAAGTATTTTTTTTTTAAAATATATATTTTTAAAAATCTCGCTCTCGTCTATTTCATTAATTTTTTTGGACGAAAAGACGAAAAAAAGAAAATCGGTCTTCTTTCATGCGGATTCGTGGGCTAAACAGCTGGACCAATGGATGACACGTAACGGAGAAGGTGACGGGGAATTGGTCACGGAAAAATCCGGACTCGTAAAACCCTCTCACTCTGTTGCACGCCTCCCGATAAAACCCCTAAATCTTTTCCTTTTATATCTCCACCGCTTCCATCTCCCAAGAATCTCTGGTCACCGACCTCATCGGCGATCTCGAGTTCTTCGTGGTATGACCTAATAGTTCGATCGGCAGTATGGAATCCAATCATCAGTTTGCCTTCTCTTCCATATGTTTTTCCTTAAAATTTACCAGCCCTATGTGCTTATCTGTACTTTTTCTTGGATTTATGCTTAGAATTGGATATTACGATATTTTGCACAGGAAAAAGTTTGAGTAGGTACGACTTCATTCGTATGTTTTCCTCCGTTTTGATCTCCTATACGTATATTTTCTCATCTAATTAATCATTTTAAATATATTTATAAATATTTCAGATTTTACGAAGCGAATTGAGCATGCCATTAGCCTACAGAATCAGGGGATAATGAGGTCGGAATTTTCACTTTTTCTTTAACTGCTTTTAGATGTGGAAATAGCGTCACACATCTAAATTATCAGGTTTACTGTTAAAATATTAATGCTTGATTTGCCGCATCTTGATGTTTTGCTATACGTGGTTATTTTTTATTCTCATACTTTTGTTTTACTCTGCCATGCTGGAAAGTTTTTTGAAGAGTTAACCATCTGTATTCCAAATTTTGGGAGACATTATATAGGTTGCTGAGGAAGTTGCAAGTTACATTTTCTTTGGCATGCCAAAAAATTCTCTCAGGCTTGAAGTTATATTTCATAAGGATCTCTACAGGTAAACAATCTTAATGGTTAGATGGCTAGCTAGAATATCGGCAAATCTGCAACATATTCTTTCCACCTTTTTGTTTAAGTTATGAGGCAAAACATATGTCAAGTAAGGATTGAGTAGTGCATGGTTGTGATAGGAGGTGGTTGTTTCTTCTTAAAAGCTACAAATTTTGACACTTTGTGAAATTCCCTGTATCATGTTAGCCACTCCTTGATTTCTTTTAGATATGTGGTCGCGAAATCCAAGTATTAGCTGGCACCTATAATAATTTTGATCCCACAGGAAGAATTTTTATGAGATTTAATAGATGGACCATCGATAGGGGTTGCAATGCTTAACCATTTAACCTGTTTAACTTGATTCAACCTGTTATAGGTCAAATTAGGTTACCTGTTTAATAAAATGTTTAGCTTCGGGTCTGGATTTTTGACCCATTTAATAAATAAGTTGGATTCGGATTGACAAATTTTTGATTTATCATGCATCTGATCCGACTTGTACCTGGTCTGACCCTACCCGATTGCCACCCTTAATGTTCGATAATGATTGTTGAAAAAATATAATTCATATACTTGAGTCTGGAGTTGATGATGCTCCAATCCTTTTCCCCCTTGAATACAATAGCCTCGTGTGGACATGGTCATCCAATGCCTTGTCATCCCATCCTGATGGAAATTTTTGGAAGACCTAGCAAGGTTGGTGACTTGCTGTGGATAAACTGCAATGGGTTTTATCTAAACTGGATTGTCCCTTTTAGGGACTTCAAACTTGTTGACTTTTACCTTGAAACACAAATCCAGCGGTCATCATTGATTTCCTTTTATGACTTCATGTTTTTGGTGGGGTTTCTACAATAAAGATATTCGAAAAGACAACTTTATTTTCTGTTTAATTTGATGTTTCTATCACAATCAGTAGTTTTCTTTGTGTGTCAATCCATTTTCACCTATTACCATTTATGTACTTTCATACTCATGTTTCTGCTAAATCTTCCATTTTATGGTAACTAGTTATGAAATGACTTGCTAGTGCTTATTTGTTTACTAATTTTGTCCATACTCCTATAGTATGCTTTATATTGTTTCGCTTTCTTGATGTTCTTCTCCTTTATATAGTACTTTCTAAACTTTTATTAATGTTACACGGCTGATTTGATATCTTGCAGTTGTGACTGTACCATAAAGTCTCAGGGATTTGCAAGAAGTCTATAGGATCTGGTTTTGTCTTGTGTTAGATTGCTTCTTCCATAGCAATGGCTTTGTCTATGCTATCCACTAGTGCTGTGCATAATGGCATGCTTTTCCTGAAACCTTCTCCAAGTTTTTTAAGCAAAGGCCATATGAGAAGTTGTCAAGAGTCTATATTTGCTGATCCAAATCATGCTGTCAACGGACCACTCTTTGTCAACTTATGTGCCACTTCCACTGATCCGCAACATGATGCATTCTCTGCTACAAGTGCCTTACAACCAGATCATATGAGAAAATTGCTACTGAGAAGTCACGGTCGATGCTGTTCTGTTGACACCAACAAGTCATCGGTTTCGATTGGAAACAAGTTTCAGCTTGACGATATTATTGAGTCTCAACAGTTTGACAGGGATATACTGAATGATATATTTGAAGTGGTGCTTGAAATGGAAAGGATTGAGAAGAACTCATCTAGGAGAAAGATATTGAGGGGCTATCTGATGGCTACTCTATTTTATGAACCATCAACACGGACTAGACTTTCCTTTGAATCTGCCATGAAACGGTTGGGTGGAGAAGTTCTGACAACAGAAAATGCTCGAGAATTTTCTTCAGCAGCTAAAGGGGAAACTCTTGAAGGTAAGCTTATCCTGCATTCCAGAGTATCATATCTTATCAACTGGGTTGATTGATAAACAAACCTGCATTGCAGATACTATAAGAACTGTTGAAGGTTATGCAGATATAATTGTATTGAGACACTTTGAAAGTGGAGCTGCTAGAAGAGCAGCTTCTACAGCTAGCATTCCTATAATAAATGCTGGTGATGGTCCTGGACAGCACCCAACTCAGGTATACATAGATGATACTTAATTGTTCTGCATGGTGGATAATTTTAGTAAGCGAAGGCTGTTGTATTGGATCTTTCCCTGCCTACTTGTCTTTGTAGATAATTGATCTACAAGCTAGTCACCTAGATGAGCAGCTTGTCCTGCATCAATGAAAACAGATGGCAAAATGTGTATGATGTCTAGGAAATTGCTTTATAAATTTGAAACTAATTGTTTAAGCTTAGAAGTTATGGTGAGAATATAACAAGCTAATACAGAAATACATAACTTTGTTTTGTATTTGGGAAATTAGGTTGCAATAAGCATTTGAGAGCAATGCATGCATGTGAAGGAAATTGAATGATAATCAGGATTTGTTTTTGAGATTTTGCTATGAAGGTTAGCAACTAGGATTTGTATCCATTCACATTCAATATCTGAATGTTAAGGTTGTTATGTGATCCCTTGATTTAATCTAAGGAGCATTATCATAGATTCACCATATAGATAGATTGACTTTGAACGTGTGTTACATCTTGAAGCATGGTTGTCTAAAATTGTTATAAGCCCATCGATCTTTGAAGCAAAGATATTAATGAACATTTATGAAGTTCGTGGTCTTGGATATTCAATGCTAGTTGTTTGATTCCAAGATTTAGTGGAACATATAGGATTCTGATCGTAGACTGAATAGAAGGTGCTAGGCTATATATTTCTTCATACAGAGGATCAAGTTATATCACTTTGTTATGGCTTGTAGGTGTATGATCTTGCCTCAGTTTGTGGAATAGTTTTTGTCATATTACAGGATGGTTACTTTACAAATATAACCATCGAAGAAGCCTTTGAGGAAACAAACCATCAAGAACAATCCAAGTGTATATGTTTTGGATGTTGGCATGACTCACTAACAAGGACCTAGATATAGGATGATCAGTAAAGCATCACAGGTGATGGTATGACAGCCTGTGAGAGGAATCAAACATTAGTGTTTGTGCTAATATGTTGCTTTTTTTTTTTTTGATTTCTTCATCTAATCATAATAGCATAGGATTTGGTATTTGGAAGCCATTTGCTATAGCTTTTAAGAAGGAAAAAACATATGAAGCATGGAATGCTGTACCGTGCTGAACCGACTGGTACACTATGTACCGAGCTAGACCGATGGGGAACTGGCACGGTTCGGCCGGTTCAAATGGTATGCTGGTGGAGGAGAGAGAGAAAGAGAGAGAAAGTGAGAAAAAGAGAGAGAGGAGAGGGAGGGAGACGGGAGCCGCTGGAGGTCGGTGGTGGCCCGCTGCGGCCATCGGAGAGTCGCGAAAGCATCTGCGGCTCGTCGGTTCACCAGATAGGGCTTTGAAACGAGCGAGAAAAAGAGAGAGAGAAGGGGGGAGATCACCGGAGATGGGAGCGGGTGGCGTCGTGGTCGCGAATGCAGACTTTGCCAAGGCCGGGGGAGGGCGGTAGTGGAAGCGTCGCGGGTGGCGTCGCGGTAGCGGAACAGGGGCTGTTGTCCCTATTCACACGATCTTCTTTTTTTTAAACGAAGATCAACAGTGAAGCCGGCAAACCATTTGCCGGCTTCACTATTTAAAAGATTTTTTTAAAAAAAATTAAAATCAATGAAGTCGACAAACCATTTGCCGGCTTTACTTAAGTTTCGATTTTTTTAAAAAAAATCGTGAAACAGGGGCGTGTCGCCCCTGTTTCATGCCTGTGGTGCCGCATGCGTGGATTGCGGCGTCCGGCAGCCCCGCCCCCTCCTTCCCCTCCTTTTCTTTCTTCCACCCTCTCTCTCTCTCTATTTCTCTCTCTTTCTCTCTTTTTCTTCTCCCGGTTCGGGTCCGGTGCCTACGTCGGTTCGGTACGATACAGTACGGAATCATACCGAATCGTACCGTCGGCCGACTGAAACGGCCGTCAGTACCAAGACGGCGAACCTTGATATGAAGTATTTGTTTTGGTTGTTTATCCTGAAATCATATAGCTCTATATCAATAAGAAATGAATAAATAAGAAGCCGAAGCTTCTGAATGCTCGTGTTGATTAAGAGCAAGATTCTATGGTTGCTGTGACATCTTAAGATTCCAGCCACCAAGGCACTAATCCTTCCACCCTTTTGGGTGGAAAAGAAGGGAGGGGGAATACCTGCAGCTTAATTTTATTCAAACTCAAAGAGATACAAGAAATTAGAGAGGTTGGGCAAAGGGATGTTCCACGAATGATTTCATAACATTTAGGGGGGATTGGGAGGAATTGAATCTGTTAATTCTTTTTCCCTTTTCTTCTTCAGAAAGAGCCACCCACCATTTTTTGAGCAAGTAAATGACATTTACAAATTCAAGAGCAGAGTAGGTCTTCTCGAGGAAGATTCTTTCTTTAAGATAATTGACCTGCTTTTTAAAAAGGTTTGCATTAATTGAAAACCAACAGAAGGTCACATAAATCTCTAGCTTAGAATTTGATCTCTTTCCAATAAAAATATGTGCAAAACTTGAATGTGGAGTTTAGGAGGACGAGCATCGCAATTTTGTGGTGTCAGTTTATTTGTATGTTCACATGGTTGAACTCTGGAGCTTATAAGCTTGTACATGCTCAAACTTGATAAATGGGGCTAGGAATGGTCTGTTGACCCAAATGCATCAAAGCTTACCTATTAGATTCTTTTCTAGATTAAATGTACAGCTATAACTCAACCAAATTCATAGTAAGACTCCAAATTCAAACAAGTGAGGCTACATTGTTGGCTGGTGGATATAATATAAAACCACCCATGCCTGTACTTGAGTCGTGATCTAAAATTAATGTAATAAATGCAGATATAAATGTTTCATATTTGAAAGAGTTTATTAATATGTATGTAGCCACTAGAAGCATTGTACATTGTCGTTATAATGGTTGTAAGACATACAAAGCATCCATCATATGTATGAATTGGGCATTAAATCGATCTATTTATCTTCGTGGTTTGTCCATTTATTATTTACTCTGTGTTATCAGCTAAAACCTGGTTGCTTCATTTTAATCTTTCTTTCCATAATCCAATATCTGTCTACTTTTAGCCTTTTAATTGATTTTGACATCACCAAATCGTGGCCATATTATGGAAGTACCTTATATTCCTAATCCCTTTCTAAATACATAACACCCTTGAATGTTGCCTCCATTTGTGTTACATGGACAGTTCTACGTCCAGATCAAAAAAATCTGTATCAGATACATATCAAACCGAGATACACATCAAACATATCAATACTTATCACAATTCTTTGGCTCCAGCTTTTAGGGATTGTTGAGAGTTGGAACCTTCAACAATGAATACAACCTGCAATGTTTGATGTTAGACGTGAACATTTACTATTTTTTTAGAGATTAATAAAGGTTTTGGGTAGTCATGTAACTTTATCGAACATTATTTCTCTTATATCCTTATGTTAATTGGGAAGTTTTGATGAGAAACATGAATATTAAAAGAACTTAAGAAATAATATCTTAGTCTTTTGTTTTATAATATATTTAAAGGTATATGTATGTATAATTTAGTTAAAATTATATTCCACCCTACATATCCCTGTATATCCTTTTTCTTTTTGCATGGTTGGACTTGCTTATTGAAAAGGTATTTTAGGGAAAAGAAAAAAAAATGATAGAGCTGTTTATGTTTTATGTGGATATGTTTGGAGGTATGGGCATGGTGAAGCATGATAGATGTAGTTTCCTAAAGCATATACAGATGCATTATGTTTAAGTTAAGGGCCTGTTTGGATGACTGCATGAGATATTTGTAAATAAAGAATCAGCAACACAATGAGTAAATTGGTGGGATAAGAAGGACTTAGGAGGGTGCAATCTCTAAAAAAACTTGGGATTACCTAAATCACTTTAGAGATTAAGTACAAAACCCCTATTTTTCTTGGATCATGCACTTCAGTAGGTTTCTGGTTGCAATACTTCTTCCTCTTCTTATGCTTTTCTCTTCTCAACATAGACTATCCGGCAACCTTGTCCACAGGATAAAGTATATAACCATCCAAACAGCCCTTGAGTCTTGCATACTGCTTTCAGAGGTTCCAGGATAGTACTTGTATGATTTGGAGTTGATCTTGGGAGTTCTTCTGACACCATACATGGAATCTATTGATACATATCATGTAGGAACCAAACCAACTTATGAGAAGTGTGGTCATATAGGAAATAGATGACATAATGAAACCTGTTCTGCTCATAAATTGTTACTATGAATAAGGTTTTAAATTCCATGGGACAAAGGTGTCCCGATTTCTCCATGGAACGGGATGTCTTGCTGTTCTGTTCCATTCCGATAGCGGTCCTGGTCATACATCCTAATAGATATTTTCCATCTCTCCCCTTCCTCTTTCTTCCTCTTTCTTTTCTTCTTTTCTTTTTTCCTTCTTTTTTTTCTTTTCTCTACTTTTTTTTCTTTCTTTCCTTTTTCTTTCTTTTTCTTCTTCCTTCCTTTCTTTTTTTTTTCATTTTTTATTTTCTTTTCTTTCATTTTTCCCTTTTCTTCATCTTTCCTTCATTTTCTTTTTTCCCCTTTCTTCTTCTTTCCATGCAAAGATGGGTTTCGGAGTCCCAAGCCCGTCTCGGTCCCGTTTTCTCACTGTTCCGGCGGGATGTAAAAGCTTGACCATGAATATACATCGGTAACATGCCTTATCAACCGTATTTGGTTCTTATAATTTTTGTTTTACCATTCATTCCTGTGAAGGGCCAAACCCGCTAGCATCACATGTTATCCAAATCCAGCTAGCTTACATTTCACCCTCTAGCCTATATACACACCAAGCTTATCTGTTAAGCCACTCTTCTAGAGAGGATCTTGTTATACTGAAGTCATCACCCAGCATGCACGGTATGATATCAAGAGTCCTTGCATTTTCACTTTTAAACTTCTTTACTATAGGATCTATTTAAATTTTCACAGTTTCTTGTAACTACATAAGCTTCACTTGTAAAGAAGAGCAGGTATATGAAAAGTCTCTGTACAAGCATTGTCAACATTTGGTGCTGTCAGCATCCTTCAATGCGATCCTCCATTCACTTCTTGCTGTGAATCAGCATTGGTTGATTGAGTGGGTTTACCAGCAGATGCTGCCTGAAGGGTATTCCCCATTCCACACCATAATAAACCTTCTTAGAATCATGCTCGACCTCTTTAGATTTTGAAATTTTCATGTCTCATCAGTCTTTTCCAATGGTTGTTTTCTCCCTACTTTCCGATGCTCGTTTTGACACACATATGTTCCAAGGTGGTCCCGTTGGTAACTGCTCATTATGTTTCTACAAGCTTCCAGTTGCTTTTACATATATAATACCAGAGAACGTGTAACTTATGTTTTACACACTGAAGCTAGCCCCTCTTTTACTGTCCTTCTCAACCCATCTTCGGATAGGACCTTATTGTAAGTGTTAGTATTTTACAATGCCAGACTAGTGACATTTTTCTACAAGCTTACAGTTGCTTTTTACATCTGTGGTACTAGAGGTGTTCTCTATTTTTGACACTCTTAAGCTAGCCCTCTTTTATCTTCTCCCTTCTCTAGTCATCTTCTATTGTGAGTCTTAAGACTAAAAGAGTCTTTATAATGGTAGTCTGGTGACATCATTTTCAGAGAACCAAAATGTTTCACGGAGGATTGGCCAGCTGCTGTTGGGAGACATGGTCTCTCGCCAATATCTTGCTTCATATCTTATCCTTGTAATCAGCATAGATTCAATTAGTGAATGCATCTATGGTTGTTGCTAGAAACTTATGTGCTACCATGGATATTGGTTTCTCACACTTGTTGTTTGTGCAGGCTTTATTGGACGTGTACACAATCAAAAGAGAAATAGGCAGACTGGATGGAATCACGCTTGGGTTGGTTGGAGATCTTGCAAATGGGAGGACTGTTAGATCACTGGCTTATCTAATTGCCAAGTACCAAAACATAAAGATATACTTTGTCTCACCCGACGTTGTAAAGATGAAGGTATGAATTTCTTCATTATACTGTTGCCAAGTATTTCTAAACTGAGGTTTTACCTCCTATTCTGAGCATCTATCATTCTTTCTTTTTCATTGGCATCCTTTCCATTTTTATTGATGCTGAAGACTGTTACACTGAGTCTCAACATTTATCATCATCAGGATGATATAAAAGACTACTTGACATCCATGGGTGTTGGATGGGAAGAAAGCACTGATCTATTGGAAGTGGCTTCAAAGTGCGATGTTGTTTATCAGACACGTATACAACGAGAGAGATTTGGTGAGAGGATAGACCTATATGAAGCTGCTCGTGGGAAGTACATAGTGGATGGAAAGGTACTGGATGTGGTGCCGAAGCATGCTGTTATCATGCATCCTCTTCCAAGGCTCGATGAGGTAAATGTGCAATTGTGTCAGACTTTCTTTCCTTTTTTGATATTCTATTATGCAAGCATGTTTGATCCTATTCCGGGTCACAACTGCTGGCACATGTTTGCTGGTTAAAATCTTTTCTTCTATGAGACCACGCAACGAATTTCTCAATACATGAACCCAAGAGGTGAGGCTGATGACTTGATACATTCTGCAGATAACAGTGGATGTGGATAGTGACCCCAGAGCTGCATATTTTAGACAAGCCAAGAATGGCCTCTATATTCGGATGGCCTTACTGAAGCTTCTACTTCTTGGCTGGTGATGGCATTCTACCTGATTAATTATGACGGTTCTTCCATTTTCAAAAAAAAATTTTGTTTGCTAGTGTGTGATCATTCTACTAATGGGGTTCCCGTCTCCAATTTTTCCAGTTTCTAGTTATCTAAAGGCCATCTAATGTCGGTCATCAGGTTGATAATAATTTTTGCTGAATGGTTATTATAAGCTGTATAGCCCTGCTTAATCCAGCACTCTTGCCAAATTTTTGCATGCTGGTGGACAATGTCTTTTAAAAGGCGCGTATCTTTCCACTTTAGCGGGTTTTTTTTTTTTTTTTTAATAAATAATATCTAGATATACTTTGAAACTACCACAAAGTTGTCTGATTAGTCTTCTCTAACATTAGGCCACCTTTTGAATGCTTTAACTTCAAAACCATGATGGGATCCCTTCGTTTGTGCAACTCAAATCTTAAATTTAAAATTGATATTTTTTTTCTAACGTACTTTTTTTTTTTGTTGGGGGGAGGGGTGTACAATTTTTCCAACGTAGTTGATTGTTAAAAGGAGTGCTAAAAAATGGAAAAACGGAAGACTGCAAAGGAGACGAATTTGAAAAATTCTAGTCGAAGTGATTTTTTTTTTTTTAACTTCATCGTATAAGGACCTGCGAATTACGTTGTCACCAAATACTTGGTCGACATGTAATTTTAAAAATCATTACTTAATCCAAGTACCGGGTATCACGGAAGCATTTCTTATTATTTTAAAAATCAAAGAGTCATGATCTATTACGTTTAGACTTTCCGAATGCCACGTTTAAACACCTATGTTGCAGCTAAATAACGTCTACGTGGTGCTCAACGACTGGCCCACCACCTAAATGGCGCCAATTCTCCCCACCACCTTGGACGAGGAATGCGGTGGCAGGTATGCTTTATGTTTTTGCTTCATTGAATCCATACTTCTGGAATATCCTTTGGAGCTGCTATCAATTAATGATTTCTTAAAATGCGTTCTAACGAAGGGGAATCAACATGAAATCTGAACTGGTCAAATCTAGATGTAGCGAAAATCAGCAAAATTGATTGAAAAAAATTTATCTCGATCCCTTTTTGTACAGTCACAATCTTCTCTTCTTGAATACTCAAAGGGTGCATTTGAGTTTACTCACCTTGAGCTCAATTTATTTTCTCAATTCTTTTTTCTACACTTGAGTGTGATGTTGTTCAGATGAATGACAATGATGACCCTTTTCTCTACTTATAAATGTGAAAGGGTGAGTGTGGGTGGGTGTTAAAGCATCTCTTTATTGGATGTATTCTTTCACTACATGATCAAAGGTTGTGTCTTTTGAAGATATCATCGGATCAGATACGGTAGTTTAGATACATTGAGATAAATCTTTTCGATGATGTTCCACGAGAAGAGAAGCAAAAAGCATCTCTTCACACTTCTCTTCAAAACACCATGTGAGAAATAATTAGAGTCATATCTGCAGGACTTTGAAAGAGGAGAGAAAAATAAAAAATTAATACTAAATCTTTTCTACTCAAAATATCAAGCTATTTGGGTATCTAACAGGGGCATTTTTAATTTAAATAGATTTTTGTTTACCTTTATACTCAATATGAGATTATTCTTAAAATATCAAAATTTTGAATTAAATTTATTATTAATAAACCAAAATCTGGTAGCCCATCATTTTCTCCAAGTCCTCTTCCCTTTATGCCAGACATGTCTTCTAGTTTCTCTCTTCTGCGACAATATGTTTGCTTTGACCTTCGTTTACTAATGAACAGGTGAAGTTTGCTCTTCCCTTTGTCAAAGTGTAATGCCACGGGCACATGTTGCCGTATTTGTCGACTCAATAAACTTTTTCATGCACATGGCCAGAATCGTGGCTTGAAGTTGTTTCTTATAAAAAAAAAAAAATACACCAAACCGAAGCCAAGAAGATAGGAATGACAGTTAGGAAAAGAAATGGACACACGAGGTCAGCCAGGACTCACCCACCCATCAAAAATTTATGCATGCATGTTTCGCATGGATCCGATGATTGAATAGAATGCTGGTTGGTATCATTCTTTTTCAAAATAATTTTTAGTGCAATGATTGGCCATCTCTCTGCATAGGTGGGGTCTCAAACAAAGAAGGAAGTTTCAATGCCAGACCCCACTGTTTTTTTTTTTTTTTTTTTTGTTGGAAAGATCCCACCGTTTTGGATGGCAACAAGTAGGCTAACCATGTTCGGAGAGAATTAAAGATGGGATAACGTATTCGGCTTTAGATTCCTTCCTTCAGAACCTTCGCTCCACGTACCTTCCGAAGCCTACATCCACTCATTTGTACTCTCTTTTAAGCCATGATTTGTACCTTTAAATGCATTTAACTTCCAATCTATTCTGGCTGTAATGCTTATTCTGTCCGGCCCCACCACATGCTCTCGATCACATCATAGGATCCAAGTTTTATGGGTGAGCTTTGGAAACTTTCCCTTACGGCCTTATCTAAGTTTATTCCTTTGAATTCCCGGCAATGTAATCAAGAATGGTAACAAATCGGATCGACGTTTGACAGGTTAATTGAGGGAAGGAGACTCCAATGGTACCCATCCTTATGGTTTGAGGAGGTGCCCCATTTGGATCCAGCATGGTCTCTTTAGGCTTCACGTAAGTAGGACCAAGCATGGTCCGTGAGGTAAGATATAGGTATCTCAGAGGGCACGACTGCCACGTTTAGAGCCTTGCACCCCAGTGATTGAGCTAGATGAACTACCCGGCAAAAGATAAATCGTTGATTCAATTAGACATGGAGCGGGGATGGCAGTCAGATAGATTATTTTGGATATTCGATCTCCCTGAAGTCCAATAGAATCTGTTTAGTAAAATCCTAAAGGATCTAAGAAGAACTTGAAATTTATAATTCAAATGTATTAGGATTTGGGATGGGTTTAGAATTTGACTTTGGATACCATTATCCAAATCTATTAAGGGTTCATTCTTATTGTATGGATAAAAAATTTATCGAAAAATTTATATTTTTAGATAAATATTTTTCAAACTATATTTAAATAAAAAATAATTTATTTATATATTTTTTATGCATAGAAAAGTGGATTTGAAATCGATTATTTATGTTCTTTTGCATTATTATTTTTTTGATAAGTTGATAAAATTTATTTATATTTTTTATAATATTTTTTCTACCTTTTAAGTTTGAAAAAAAATGAATGACCGAATGTATTACTTATTGGGCATGAAACGATGGAGATATTGAAAATGAAGATAGATATTTTAAAAATAATATTAAATATTTATTTTACTGATTCATGAAAAAAAGATTTAATCAACTCCTCCGTGGATAGATTTTATAGTCAATTTTATGAGTTACGATGCTTTGCACAAGCATGTAAAGCTTTTGTTAGAGCAAGAGCTATAAATTAACTATCATACACAAGATTTCTTTATGACCGATTCCTGCATTCAAAAATTTAGCAACCCAAGGCTTTGGGGTATGGCCTCCAGTTACTTCAGGTGTATCCATGTGCAAACAGAGAGGTATGACCTCGTGCCCTAGAAATGGATTCAGATACCATGGATAACTCCAAGATATACCTTGTCGACTGACAAAGAACGGGGTTCTTCTCATCTTGATGAAGCACGCTTCATAGTGGAACGGATATGCTCCCAAACTTTCCCATATGCAAATTTAGGCCGGTATGTTTCTCGGCGGACGGGCAGAGTCCTGCATCTCGTTCTAACAGCTTCCTAAAAGCTCCTCGGGTGGAGGTGGCGAAGTGCGTATAGAGGTGTTAGTGGGTCCGGTTTAGTTATATCCATACCCAAACTCAAAATATATATATTTTTTAAATTCAAATCTTAATCTAATCTAATTAAAATTTTATACCCATCTATATAATAATAATAAAGTAATATACGGATATTAGGAGTAGCATTTCATGTTAATACATAAAATTATAAGGTAATCTCTCACAATGTCACGTGTCAAGTTTTTTTTATATTTTTTAAAATAAAAAATATAAATATAAATAGTATGATAAAAAAATCTGTATAGTAATAGTAAAACGATATATGGATATTAGAAGTGACATTTCGTATTTATTTTTTATTTTTTATATTTTTTAAATAAAAAATAAAAATATAACTATTATGATAAAAAAAATCTATCTATATAATCTATATAATAATAGTAAAGCGATACACGGATACGAGGGATGGTATTTTATATTAATATATAAGATTATAAAATAATCTCTCACAACACTACGTATCAAGTTTTATTTTTTTATCTTTTTATATTTTTAAAAATAAAAAATATAAATATAAATAGTATAATAAAAAAATAAAAATTTATATAATATCTATATAATCTATATAATAATAATAAAGCGATATACGGATATTAGAGGTGGTATTCTACTATTTCGTGTTGATACGTAAAATTATAAGATAATCTCTCGCAATGCCACGTATCAAGTTTTATTTTTTTATTTTTTATATTTTTTTAATAAAAAATAAAAGTACAAATAGTATGATAAAAAAATTATTAATTTATATAATAATAGTAAAGTGACACATGGGTATTAAGGATGGTATTCCATATTGACACATAAAATTATAGAATAATCTCTCGTAATGTCACATATTAAATTTTATTTTCTAAGACTACGAGGTTATTTCAATCCAACCACCGTCTCAAGCCTCTCTCGACAAGATGAGGTATGATTTTATTATTTTATGTCATAAAAAAATATCATTATTATTGGTATCAATTAAACCCCCGCAATGCTGGAGTTGAGTGCTAGTACCTAATATTGTAACCAAGGATAGGGAATTAGATGACATTTCACATAGAAATTGAGTATTTAACAAGTCCACAATTTTGGACTATATTTTTGGATTATCTGATGCACCTATGGCTATGATGCTACCTTATGAACCATGATGCATTAGAAAAACATAAAAATATTTAAGAAAAGATATTTATTCAACTATTATTTTTATTATCTAAATATTAATATAATCAAAATATTAATATAATTAAGCTTAGTCTTTGCTTCAGAAAGTGGATTATGGGTTCCTTGTAGCTTTGCAATTCAGAAGTTGAACGGAATAAGATAATACAATGTGGAAAAGCATCCCGGTGTTGAAGTCATTCTTTACAAAAAAAAAAAAAAGAAAGCAAAAGTCTAAGGCACAATAGAGCAAGATAGAAGATTGTAATACTAAATTCTTTCATAGATATGCTACTTGCAAAAAGAAAAAAAAAAAAAGAAAAGAGAAGTCTCCTGTATATTTGATGGGAGAGGAAATTATTTTCTATTCTTAATTTCTTATGTGCAACATTTTTACTTATTTCTACCAATGCCTAATTGGAGCCAATTGACCTTCACAACTAATCTAGATTAGGATTCTATTCATTTTTCTTCATCTCTCATTAGCTTCTCTTCTCCTGAAGATCTTCTAATGAAAAGAAATCAAGAGATCTGTTTTAGTCTCCATGGTAGTAAGCTCCGAGGGCCTGATGGATTCCTTATAGATCTCTCGAAACATTTTTGGAACATTATCAGAGAAGATCTCACTAATATCTTCACAAAAATCATTTCAAGGGAATGCTGATTTCTAGAGAATTAACTACTCCTATATAGCAGTTGTCCCCGGAAAAACAAAGAGGCAACAACTCTCCCTCAAGAAAGTCTTGACCACAGACTGATTCCAATTCTCCCTCAACTTATGGATCAAACTCAGAGTAGATCAGTTAAGAGAAGGGTCATCTTGGATTGCATGTTATTTACTTATGAAGTTATAACCTACTGTTATAGAAAGGAATTGTTTGCAAGCATTTGACAACTTTCATTAGGACTGGGGACTTCCTTCTCCTGTGCTTCATTATGGTGGATTTGGTCACAAATGGATCAATTGGATCTGTCATCCTTACTTCGACCAAGACAGCAATAATCCTAAACGGAGAGCCTTGCAGGAGGATTTGTCATCACCATTCCTTTTCATAATTTTGTTGTTTGATGTTTTATCCAAACTCTTTTCACTAGCTTTAGCTGGAGGTATTCGAACCGGACTAGGTTAACGGATTGGATGGCTAAGAAATAGGGGGCGCATGTGGGAGTAATTAGCTTTTATTTTATCAAGCTCTGTTATCTAAATGGGTGTGATGTCTCTTAGTTGAAGCAAATCAATTCTGGAGCAAATCAGAATTTGTGTTCAACCTACACAAAATAGCAGTATCTGGTTGAGGAATAAATTTAGAAAGGATAGGTGTGAAAATTGTTCAGATATTATTAGAAGGATACTTCCCTCGATTTCATAGAATAAGACTACTAGCTCGGCTCATTTAATAGATATTTTTCTTGTTTCATCGGGTGTAAGATCATGCCGCAGCCCTTAATGGTATTTGGCATGATGTCTCCCAAAATAGAAGGATATCCCTCGCACCAAATTTACCGTATCAACCTTAGTTACCTTGATTTTTTTTTATTATTTTTATATAAGTACTCAGATATTAAGAAAAAGTTTGACTGAAAAATTTCATAAAAAAATTAATTCAAAATATATATCCGGAATAAGTTTAGATAGAGTTAGTTGTTGGTTTAGCTAAACTCAATCCAAGAAACGTATAATTCAAAAATAAATCAGGCTTAAAATCGAATTTATTTTAAATGTGGTGGATAATTTTCTACAAAAGGAATAATCAGCTTGTGAATATTTCTTTCCGATATTAAGAAAATAAGATCAAATTATATTAATTTATATTAATTTATGATACAGAAAAAGATAGTAATAAATCGAATCTCATATGACTCCCATGACAGACATGTTGCCAATTGTTCAAAGCTCATAAGATCAGCACGGCCTTTGAAAATTCTAAGAGCACCCAAAAGAATCGAAACCCAACTCATATTCCATCTCAACGTTTCCAGGGCCCACCTCCTTGACATGGTATTTAAGTCGGTTTTCTTTGTAGGGTGCATAAAGTAATGCAAAAGTAGAGGTTACCTTCCATTCATATCACGTTCCCGGTCACCCTACCCCTTTCAACCACCTCTCCTCTCCTCTCCTCTCCTCCCCTGTTCTCCCTTTCCTTCCCTCTGCGAGGGAGAGTACCCATCAATTCACGTTATTTGATATTGAGCTTGTTTAACACGAACCAGCCATTTGTTTGCCTCCGTGGCTCCTCTATAACTCCTCAAAACCAAGGAAGCCGAGTCCTCCAAAGACTTTTCCATCAAATAAATAGAAAGTTGGGGAAGAATAGGTACTGTTTCCTTGGATCTTGGAAGAGAAAAGAGGCCCTCGCCATGGATATATTCTCCAGGGACTTGACACCAACACCACTCAAAGCCTAGAAGGACATATGGTATGGAACCTAGATACAAGGACCAGTGATCTAAGGAGGATCGGTTTCTCATTGCTATTCTTCCATGGTGCAGTCTGGGGGAGAGCAATGGGCTATGCGACGAGCATTGGGAAATACCACCTTGGCCGGACTATTGGGGAGGGCACCTTCGCCAAGGTCAAGCTGGCTGTGAACACCGAGACGAATAAGAACGTCGCCGTTAAGATCATCGACAAGAAGATGGTGTTGAAGAACAAGCTAATGTATCAGGTGAGTGGGCTTTGTTCATCTTCTTGTGATGCCCAATGATTTTGGAAAGTGGTGCAGCCTATTTTCCAGTTATCTCCATTTCTCCATCCATATATAAAGTATTCTGCCCTCACAAAATGAGCAGAGATATTAAAGAGATTTAATTACATCTCAACCTGTTATTGTAATGGTTTCTTCATCAGGTCAAAAGAGAAATCAGCACAATGAAGCTTCTGCATCACCCTAACATAGTTAAGATATACGAGGTCGGCTTCGAGGTCCTTTAATTAAAAATGGTTCAAGCTTCTTTGTTTTGTGTTTTAAGATTTTTAATTTTCTTTATAGAACTTCTGATACAGGTAATTGCGACTAAGACAAAGATTTATCTTGTAATGGAATATGTCTCTGGAGGACAACTTTCTGATAAGTTGGTGGGTTTCTGCAGTAATGAAGGAGTTAGGGTTTTGGTTTGATTTGTATTGGGCTAATAGCATGCCTTCTATTTCTTGGTGGCAGTCTTATCTTAAGAGGATGGATGAGAGAGAGGCAAGGAAATACTTTCAGCAGCTAATCGATGCTGTGGATTACTGCCATGGCAAAGGAATTTACCATAGAGATCTGAAGGTTAGAATCCAACTTATGAACTGGAAAATATTATTGATTCCATTCTTCATGGATATTGCGTTATTTAACATTGGATTCTTTACAATGTTGGCATAAACAGCCAGAGAACCTGCTTTTAGATAACAAGGGCAATCTAAAGGTATCCGATTTTGGGCTCTGTGTATTGAGAAAGGTGAGGACAGACCTCTGATTTCCAAATAAACCAGCTTAGGCAAACTTAATTTATGAAATATCTAAGAGCTAGATGTCTTTTAGATTTACTTCTGATGATCTTCTATTGGATTCATGGGTTCATTCAGCCTGGAGACTTGTTATCGACCGCCTGTGGATCTCCGAGTTACGTCGCTCCTGAGGTATGAAATGATCCATTCAAAATTTAGAATGCCAATAAAGAGACGGAAGGCTTGATATGTTTAGCACCTCACCTCCAATGCATGATGATAGAATAACTCCAAAGCTACTGACACAACCATGAACATGTCTCACTAAAACTTGTGTCTGGCTGTTTAAGGCAATTACACTGAACTGTTATAATGATTTTTTTCTTCTTGGAATAAGCGTTTTTCTTTATTTGTAATATATATTATAGTTCGAATCAATGGCTAAAAATTAAAGCTCTTGGAGAGTTCTAGCCCTTTGAGCAAATTAGAGTTTTGTTTTGTATAGAATTCTAGTTAGGCCTGTCATTTTCACACAATATGGTTGGAGGGCGATTCCTTATGCAAGATACAGGATTCAATACTCCAATTGGTCATTTATTTAGTGCATTCATGCCACATATCCAGACTGTCTGGGGAAAAAATTTGACAATCCACCATATTGTGGCAATCTGATGGTGAGGCATGAACTAGAATTTATCAGTAAGTTCAAATGGAGTAAATAGATTTTAGGTTATCTTATTGAATAATTTGGATTTTTGAACAGCTGAAAAAGAAGCTCCCACCCAGGGACTACTTGTGGACTTTCTACTTCTGTGGCTTCCAACCAGTTTTTGAATATTTTGCATATTGATTTTCATGGATGTATTCATACAAGAACAGTGTAATATATTCGGGGGGGGGGGGGGGGGGAGGGATGGTGGTTGGGGTGCAAGTCAAAATCTATTTTAATCTGGAGACGTATGTTGCATGGGTTGTATCTAAGGAGTTCTGTTCTGTTCTTATTCTAATTTCTTTCAGGTCATTTCTTGTCAATTTTAAAAGTTACTACATACATCACTATCATCTCCCTTCACACACCTTTCTTAGCAAACATGAAAAAGGGATGCATAATTTTTGGCTCTCTTTTTATAGTAAATAAAAATATAGAAGCAACATTTGATGGTCAAAATGACCTAGATGTTGCACTCGAATAAAAAAAAAAAAAGGGATCTAGATACTCTCCTGATTGAGTTGAATAGTATTTATATCTAATTATTTAGTTAAACTATTTGGCTTCTCTGCACAAATAGTTTTAACGCATTTAAAACCGAACAAGAACCAAAAAAAAAAAAAAAATGCTTTTCAATGTTTCTTGATATTCTAAAAGTATGGGAACCAAAAAGAGTCACACACTGCATTATTAACAGGTGATAGTCCACAAGCATTATGAGGGAGCAGGTGTTGATATATGGTCTTGTGGAGTGATTCTGTTTGAATTACTTGCGGGCTACCTGCCTTTCGAAGATCGCAGCCTGATGAACATGTATAGAAAGGTATATTCTCAAGGAAGATGTTTCTAGCCTGTATTTTTTTGGTACAATTTACTAGTCTTAGTTAAAAACACTCCAAAATGTTCTCATATGCTGATTTCTGTGTTTGAAAAGATATCTAGGGCAGATTATAGATGCCCCAATTGGTTCACCGCCTCCCAAAGAAAGCTAATTTCCAGGATGCTGGATCCATTGCCAACCAAGGTACTCCCTGAAATCCTTCTTCACATGCACAATGATGAGATTTAGTTCTTCAATGTAACATGATGCAAATACTTGGTTAAGAAAGAAGCTTACATCTTTCTCACAATAGCGGGCCACGATAGCAGAGATTCTCGAAAATGAGTGGTTTCGGGTGGATTATGAGCCATCAGCAGGAAACGAAAATGATGAGAACCTGAATTCAGATGATATCAGTAATACAATTGACAACAGAAATGTAGGGACTTCATATGCTCCAGTTGTTATTCTTCCTTCTGCTTTTAGCCATGTGGGTTTTTGTCTTTAAAACTTCGGAACCATATGCAGGAGAGAACCAATCAGACAATGAAAGGAAAACCACATAGGTTCATCAATGCTTTCCAACTCATAGCAATGTCCAGCGACCTCGATTTGTCTGGTCTTTTCCATGAGCAGGTATTTCGACACTCTAAATCTAATTGTTTATATTGTTCATCCAACAGCATATACTAACATTTGCACAATGAGCAACAGAAAACAAAGCTTGGCTCTGAGCATTCAATAGATGAAACACTAGAAAAAATTGAGGCTGCTGCAAAGGATGTAAGCCTATATGTAGAAAGGATGAGCAATTCTAAGGTACAATCTACTTAGGGATTCCCTTGACTGGAGTTGTATAAGCAACAATTCTGGTTGAATGATGTATTCTGTTCAATGTCTCAGGTGAAACTTCACTGTGACAAAAGGTTAACAAGAAGTTGGTCCCACTTTACTTTATCAGCAGAGGTAAAAGGTTGATAATCCAAAACATACCCCAGCCTCTTCTTGCTTGCTTAGTCTTACTGATGAAAAGCTGGAAAATTCAGGTGTTTGAGGTGACACCAATTCATTGCGTTGTAGAAATATCGAAAACTGCAGGAGATCTAAGAGCATATAAAGAGGTAATTCTTGTCTATTTAAGTTTTTACTTGGCTTGTATCCAGGTAAAGTGACTTATTTATCTGACTCTCATAAGCAGTTCTGCAAAAGCTTATTGAGCTTGCTCAGGCAGAGCTCTGCTGGTAGTTCATCAGAATTGCAGGCATCCGAGACTGATGATGAAAGCGTGGGAAGGAGTTGATTGTAAGTCTGAAATTATATTTCTGATGTCCAAAATAAATATTTTGCTTTACTGACTTCCAGCTTTCTCAGGTATGCAGTTCCTATCAATGAAACAACAATTGGAATGGAGCAAGCAGTTTTCTCGATCGAGGCCTGATTCCTACTGACCAAGTTCCATGTAAAGCTGACTAAAAACTTAACGCCTGTATGATGACAGCAATATAGCAAGCACAACAACAGGGCCATGATTACAGGCATCTTTTTTTCTTTCTGTTGTAATGGATGACACTTCTTTTCTCTAAGGCGAAGAGTCTTACACTCGACCCAGTGGGCAAACATGCCGGGATCCGGCTCCACACACCTGCTCCTGCTGACATATTTTGAAGCACTTTCACGTGTGAACCGAAGTCGTCTTGCATCACTTGCTCCTTTCTTATTTCAATGCTTGCCTTTTTCATCTTCTATAAACTTCGTACAAAGCATCTCAGAGGAAGATGATCAATGCTCACGGAAAAAGATCAGAGATTTTGTCCATGTCTTACTGATTAAAAGACAGACCTCTGTAACCGTGACAGATGCTTGTGGGGATAATAAGATTGGGGCCTGATCACTCTTAGAGAGGTTATTTTCCCCACCTTCATCAGTACTTTTGACATTTTGTAGAAAACATTTGATAAGGTAAACTCCATGGACTCAGCTTTCTATGCAAACTCTCCTTTTTCTTCTACTTCTTCTTTCTCTTCACTTTTGCAAATATTTCTTTCCTTAATAAAATTCTAGGGGCAGCATCTGGCTACCTCCATTGCCCTCAAAAAAAAAAAAAAGTTTTCTATGCAAACTATTATTTTTTGAATTAACTGTCCCAGTTCACTTTTCACTTTTGGAATGGAGATACTGTTTGAATGTTGCCAGATTGAAAATGATATGAGATGGGATGGAATCATATGAACGGTATTCCAATTATTTTGATTCATGGAACACCGCTTAAATGACTAAAAGTAGAGGCAGAACCTCAAGTCAATCGCAGGCTTTAAACCATCCAAAGGAACATAAATGTTTATGCATATCAGGTGCTAAGACAAGGAAATGTTATTAACCCAGGGGCCTTCTATCACACTGGTATCCTCTCAAGTGCCTATCCATTACCAGAGAACTAGCCTTACAGTGCTGGAAGATTATATTTAGTAGCAACAAAATGACTACCCCAGCTAACACGTAGAATATGCAGCAAAGGAAGAATCGGCAAAGGGCACAGCAAAACAAATAGCCTAAATCAGCATGCCACCATCCTGCCAATGCAAATAATGGTCCGCCGATGCAACGTTTAGAGAAATTATACCTCACACCGTATGCATCAGCATCATCATGTCTACACCAATCACCAACTCAAATAATGGTCAGCCCATGCAGTGTTCGAAAAAATTATACCCTACACCATATGCATTAATGTAGCCATGCACCACACCGATTACTTCATCTCCATTATGTAGACTCCATTCATCGTGCATTCGTCTTCGTCTTGGTGATTGGAAAGAAAAAAAATGAGATGATCGGTATGGTACACATTTAAGGTTTAAGATGTCATGTAAGAAAAAATTTTCTCCATCGTTTAGGCTAAAGCATGACAACTATAATACACATTTAAGGTTTAAGACGTCATGTAAGAAAAAATTTTCTCCATCATTTGGGCTAAAGCATGACAACTATAATACACCATTTTCGATTACAGCCATCTTCACGAGTAATTCTATCAGCCTCCCTGGAGGAAACAGTATCAGCCTGGATAGTATTATACACCTTATTACCCTTTCCATCAAATGGCAGGTCACGCAACAAAACAATGTCACATAGTCAAACACCTTATCTGTGATTTTAATGATGGAATTGATCCAAAATTGACCGCACATTTTGTTGGAAACGATCCAAAACTAATCTAATCAAACTCTGTTTGGATTCAAAAATATGATCCTTTTCAAATATGGATTGGATTTGGACCACTAAATTCTTAATATGAATCTAAACCACCTAGAACCAATCTAAACTAACAAATTTTATTATTCAAAAAGACCCTCGTTAAACACAAGAAACCAGTTTTCCTTTCATAACATGGTTAATCAACAATTTATTTTATTGATTATAATTATATGTTATTATCAATCAAATGATAAAAATTTCAATAATATCTCCATACTGTTTACTATCATTTATTATACAATACGTTTTAATATAATTATATAATTAATTTATATAACTTATTATAACTTGTGTTTGGATAACTTTTGGCTCGATTTGACCAAAAAAACCGTTAACCTTCATCCAATCTGATCCGGTTGAAAAAAATTGGATTGAATTTTAATTTAAATTTTAGTTTTGATCCGATTTAGATATAGATGGAAGAGGAATTTTTTGTGCATCGTGGGCGGTGCAGAAACGCACATGCTGCCTGCGGTGATTGGCAGGCGAAGGTGGGATACGTAAAAAAAAAAAAATTATTTTTACCGATCTAGTGTGGAACCAATCACCACACCACAGACGGTGCTCATGGTTCTGCACTGCCCGCGGGAATTTCTCTTGGTCGAATTCGGTTTGGGCCCATCCCATCCGACCCGGCCTATCTGCGGTGCCAGCTTGGTAGTGTATTCGGCAACCGCTTTGACGACTCATTTGTTAAATCATCGTATCAGTATACTGGAAGGAATTGGATTCCATCCCTTGCCCTTCACCAGAGCCTGCGATTTCCGGTCCAGTGTCTGCTGCCGAGCTCGTAGGCCGGAGAACGATGGAGACGGATGCGGCGAGGAACGCGAAGGAGTCGCTGGAGCTGGCCTTCCAGATGTCCAACATCCTGGAGACGGGCCTCGATCGCCACACCCTCTCCCTCCTCATTGCCCTCTGCGATCGTGGCCTCAATCCCGAGGCTCTCGCTGCCCTTGTCCCCGAGCTCTCCCCGCCACCCTCCAAGGAACCCATCCCCTCCTCCTCCTCCTCCTCCTCCTCCTCGCGTGCTGGTCTCTACCAGCCCTAATTTCCCTCTCCACCTCCGCAGCCCTAAGGTACCAACTCAATCTGATTCCATTCATTGGAGATTTCGATGCTTTATTCTTGTATAACATGAAACAATCCCCTTGATCTATTGGTAGAAAGGATGGAACGGGAATGGTTTATTCAATTTCGAACTTACTTCCCCACCCCGTTTATCCTGCATACAAATGATGGTTTGTTCCGCATGTTACTCTGCTAAGTTTGAGATTCTTTCTTTTTCATGAATAAAATTTGAATTTATGAATCCTTTCTTGTCTTGTAGGAATTTGCTTGTTTCCAGTTAACTTGTCGATTTTACTAATTGAATAGAATGGTGCATAACTCGTCTTGTAGTGCAAGTATAGTGTCGTCCTAGAATTTGTAGCTTTGTCTCGAATACGGTGGGTTCTAGGGGGGCTATACGCATGCAACTTCCATATGCATCTGAAGGCACGATTTAACAAAACATGAGGTTTAATTTTAACTGTTACAAGATATCGCTAAGATAATCAGTTAGGGCGACGATCATACCTACTTGATTGAGATCTTTTGAGAATCTCCAAATCAATGCAACTATTTAACATCCTGACAGAATCTCTATTTAGTTGGCTCGTGGTGTTTGGTTTGTTTCATGTTGAACTAGAATCCCCTACTTATGTTTCTGTTATCCTGAAGATGGTTTGAGATTTTGCCTCCTTGGTTAGATCCATTTTATTTGTTTAGATGCATCTTGAACCCGGTAGATTTTGTGGATCTTGTTTTGATGCAACATAAGATTTTCTACTTGTCATCTTTGGTCAAATATTATTGTTGGCATCTAGGATACTTTCTTTCTGTTCGATTTATGCTCATTTTCATGGAGAACATATATATCTACTGGCTAATGCTTGTTGACCTTAACACAGCTGGCTTTCTCTCGCATTCCTAGTAAAAATGCTTGAACAATGCATAGGTCTGTCCTTGCTTATTACTAATCTAAGTTTGCAGTCATGTGTTAAATACTTCATGAGCAATGACTTCTTCCAGCTTAATTGTCTCAACTTGCTTCATCATCTAGAAATTTTGTTGTGAGACTTAAATGCCAATCTGGTCCTACATATCTGAATGCCTAGTTCTCTAACCATATTTCCATCTTGTGTTGAGTTTTTTTATTCCCTTGGTTCTGTTTTTTTTGTGGCTTTCTTGTAACAGTCTCTTTATAGTATTGAAGTGCTCTTGATCTCCATCAATGTTCATGCATCCTCGAGCATTGGTTTAGCTCACTCATCAAGCCTGTCACCTTTAAATCAATCTGCAAGGTCAGTACTGGCTTTGTTGTTTGGGATGCTCATGCATATGTTCTTCAAGCTATGGTCATTCCTCTAAATCTCATGGCAGTCCCCCAAGCAGAGCTTCTTGGCATGCTATCATATTTGCTGTGGAGGTTCTTCCCGTAACTAAAGTCTATATGAAATGGGACTCCATGTTGGTGGTAAAATTCATTCTGCAAGTGTCAACAACAACTAGTTCTGCTCATCCTTGTTTGCTTGACATTGGCCTCATCTCACAGAATCAAGAGTGTTTATATATATATATATATATTCCAGTGTGTATGGTGAGGGTAATAAGGTAATAAGGTAGCTAATTCCCTCTCAAACCTGGATATAGACATGAGGAGCTCTATGGGTTGGTTGGAATCTAACCTATCACCTTCCCTTAGGGATTTTGTTGTTGCTGACATTGTGGTTGTATCTTTCAGACAATAGTGTAACCTCTGCCATTCACCCAAAAAAAAAAAAAGTCACCCTGGGAATTTGTTATCCAGTCATCCTCCTACCTCTAGTATTCTAGCACATCTTGTACTCTTATTTGTTGGTTGATCTATTGCATACCCATTTATATCTTCTTAAGACCTGATGTGAGAATGAAGGAAACAAAAGAAGGGAGACGATTTATGAAGAATCGAGAGGAAATGAAAATCAAGATGACATTTAGAAGCTATTTATAAACCCCTAACCATACTCACCCTCTCCAAATACTCAGAGCTAGCAATCTGCATAATTGAGAGGAGGATACCATATGATTTGATATGTTGCTGCTGCTGCTGTTTAACTGCTACTTATTTTTGAATAAGCTTTGTCAGCACAGGCCATTCTTGCCACCGCATATTACAGTAAATGTAAAAACAATATCCCATATCTTTTGTTATGATTTTAAGCAAGTCTTTGTGTTGAATATCTGACAAAGAGAACCTGGACATAATGGTATTAGTTTTAAGCAATGGAAATTATCGACTTGCATCAACTATCATGTGTTTATACTACAAAGGTAATGTATATTTTAAAAATAATTGAGGTACAAAATTGAATTCTTACAATCTAAGTTCTCTAGTTTGTTTCTCCTCATTATATTCAACTTAAGAGAAGGTGGATCATCAAGTCTGTCATGTCAACTTGCCCATAAAATTGTGCCCCCTCTTTACTTGATCTATATTGTTATCTCAGAGTTTTTAAGACCATGTCTCACAAAGGACCATCAATTGTTAATTTTTCCAAGACCTTGACAGCCCTTTATGCTCTAATATCTTAAAACATCAGTAACACATACTTATTTTCAACAATCTTCATATAAAATGCCCATTACAACAACTAGCTGTTTTTGGTTAATTGGTTAACATTTGTAGAAATTAGTTTATTCGTCAATGAATAATGACCTAAATATCTGAATGAGGGGCCTGTATGCATAGAATCTCACAGTTGTTGCTCATCAGATTCCCACAATGATTTGAGGAATTTGAAGTCATTCTAAGTCAAGCCTATAGAGTACTGCACATGTAAATAAGGGTGCTTATAGAAATCTTAATATCAGATGGTTATCTGATCCTGTTTAGCTTGTGATATTTCTCCTGGTAGTTGTTGTATTGTTTCCTGTGAGATGGTTAATATTGCATGTTGTAATTAGTTTATTATTTAGACATGAGAATCACCAGTTAATTTTTCTCTCACAAAGTACTAGATATTTATTTACCAATATAATACATTTTTTCGTAATGTTCAATTGCTTGTGAATCTTGTTTTACTTCTTTTATATTCTAGGCAAGTACTATTCTTTAACTTGCACTCTACTTTAAATCAGGTTAAGTAACATGAGGGTATTACTTGGTGCTAAATGGGGACCATGAGGACTTGTGTAGGGGGTCTTTGTTGTCTTGAAGAAGCAAGGACCATAAAAAGGTCGCAAATATTTACTGCAATGGCGGAGAACTTGATGATTTTCTTTTCACTGGAAGCTCTAATTCATGTTTGTAAAGAAACCATCAATTGTATGAACATGCATTAGTTTGAGAGTGTAGATGGAAGGAAAATAAAAATCTCTATAGTCTTGTATTTTAACTTCAGTATATGAGGCTGTTCTCCTCACCATCTGAAGTATGATATGTAGCAGGGATTTACACTTTGTTGATGCAGACTATGGATTCAGTGGTTCCCAGGATTGAATTCAGACTTGGTGGTATGTCCATTGATTTCCTTTTTTACAATCAGCATGTAGCTGAGGCTGCTCTCGTGTCGCTGATGATCCAAGACTTTCTCTGGTAGAAAGCAAACAATATGACATCTGAATGGCCACCGCATTTTTTTTAAAAAAATGCTCTATTGCTACAGTATGATCGAACACAATCATAGTGGAGCAGCATCTTCAGTCTTGGTGAGACTGACATTTCTGAAGCTTAGCCAACCAATGAAGCATTCTTTTGACTTTGCAGGGTCTACTCTATTATGCATCCTCATTCACCAGTCATGCATATCAAGGATTAACGGGAGAAGCTATTGTTTGTGATTCATTTGACTCAACGGTAATGTTCTTCTATTAGGCCGAGGCCTTAGAACATGTGTAGGAGAAGAAGCCCATGAAGAAAAGAAAAGGTTGTGCTCCTTTTTCTCATTTGAGTAATTCTTTATGCACTATCTGCGGTCTAAAAAATCTGACGTGGAGTACATCATTTTTTTCTGATTGGATTGTGTAGCCATCATTTTTCGACACACATTTAATGTCTACGGATTGGTATTTTTTTTTAAAAAATTTATATGATAAAAATATTTCTATCCAAAATTATGATATTTTTTTATAAAAAATTTTTTATGACTTTCTATGAATATATATGATTTTTTGTGAACATATATATATTTTTTTATAAATATATATAATTTTTTATGAATATATATATATATATGTTTACAGAAAGACATAAGAAATCATATATATATATATATATATATATATATATATATATATATATATGAATATGATAGGAAGTTATATATATTTACAGTTTTATATGTGATAGCTATTTGGGTCTAATAATCTCATTCACGACCATTCCGATGGAGATAAAGTGGATGTACATCTAATAAAACAAGGCTACTTGAGCACCATCTAAATAGCCGGCAAGTATATTGTTGTAATGCAGGTAGCCCACGATTTGGGAATACACACGTACGCTTTCGTAAGATTTGGCATTTTTAATATATTTTTGTAAGATTTTTTTTTTTCTTTCTTTCTTTTTCTTTTTACTTCTACGTGTGTGTGTAAACTTCCCAGTTCACGTTCCCACGGAAGCATCACCTAGAGATGACAGAAACACCACAGATTTGGCATTTTTAATATATTTTTGTAAATTTTTTTTTTTTTCTGTTCTTTTTCTTTCTTTCTTTTTCTTTTTACTTCTACGTGTGCGTGTAAACTTCCCAGTTCACGTTCCCACGGAAGCATCAGCTAGAGATGACAGAAACACCAGCGGAGGAAAAGTATCAAACAAAAATTGAGCTTTATCCAGCTCCCTGGCAAGGTTAGCTGCAAGATCAGCTGCTTGGTTGCCTTCATGGCATGTGCGAGAACAAGGCTGTGAAGGATTTTGAGAGGGAGACCTTTATCCAAGTGATAACCATGAAAAGGTCTCTCGGTAGGCATACAGCTTGTGCGTATAGGTCTCTCTGTAAGCATTGGGGTTGCATGGTTTGCATCATCAATCTTACCAATGTGCCGGGCACCCAGGGCAGATCTTGATCATGACCGTCCATGATTTTGTAGACTCATCTGGTGCATGGAGGACATCCATCCAATTCCAGCAATTTTGCCAATCATAAACGGCAGTGATTCGAAGACAAGACATCGAAAAGATCTCGACTAATCAGACATCTAGCATTGGGATCGGTTTAGACAAAACTTAAAAACTACTATTTTCAGGTGAAAAATACTATAGAACTATCAAGTCCGTTGTGTCTGGTAGGAACATAAATGGATTGGAGTTGGATTTAAGTGATTTTGTAAATTCATATGGTGCATGGAGGACATCCATCCAATTCTAGCTATTTTACCAATTATGAACGACAGTGATTCGAAGACAAGACGTCGAAAAGATCTCAACTAATTAAACATTGAGATCGGTTTAGGCAAAACTTAAAAACTGCTATTTTCTGATGAAAAATACTATAGAACTATTGTGTCCGATATGAATATAAATAGATTGGATTGGATTATATCTAAATCTAACTGCAATCCGAAATATTTTGGGCTTGAAAACTTGACTCCAAAACTGAACCAAATGTTCTATTAGTCCAATTCAATTCAATCCGAAAAATTCGGATTGAATTAGACTGAATTTTTAAATTTTTACATACATTAGACTATAATTTGGATTATAATTCAAAAATAAATTATATGAACTCGAAACATATACTATTTATACGAACTCTACAATATTACCTTATATCTAATAACTAGTATTATAATCGTAATAAATAAGAAATAAAAAATTTACATTTCAATACTAAGGGTCTCAACAAGTCATAATGGCATCATGTTAAAAACATAAATTTTAGATTTAAAAAAAACTATATTATCAAAATATAATAAATTTCATAATATTTTAAAAAAATTAAATTTGAAATGCACAAATACACATACGTATGTATGTATGCAAAATGTAAAAATCCAAATTAGAAGAGTGAATTGGATTTGGTTTGGACCTATAATTTAGATTTTAGATTGAATTTAAATTTTGTATTACAAAATTCAAATTCAAAATCTAAAATTTTTAAAAATTAATTTTAAATTTAAAATCAAAATCTAAAAATTGGATTCAGTCTTTTATTTTAATTTGGATCAGTTTGGATTTTGAATTTTCTCCGATCCACTTGCACTTTTGATGTTTGATTAAGATCCATTATGGTGTATTCTTATCCGGGTTTGGGCTTTTCTAATCCGATCCGAATCTGACCCGTAAATCTGACCCGTTTTTAAGCCGCTGTTCGTAATCTATTTCTCCGTCTCTTCCTCTATATAAAACCTCTTATCTTGCTTCCTTACCTTTCTATTTTCCCCCAAAGCAAGCAGGCGGAGCGAGAAATCTCATTTGCCTCTTCTCCACCCGACCTCAAGAAGAAATCCCAGAAAACCCTAAGCGGCAGCCATGGGGCAGGGCACGCCCGGTGGGATGAACAAGCAAGGCCTCCCCGGCGACCGGAAGCACGACGGCGACAAGAAGGACAAGAAGTTCGAGCCGGCCGCGCCACCATCCCGCGTCGGCCGGAAGCAGCGCAAGCAGAAGGGACCCGAGGCCGCTGCCCGCCTCCCTACCGTCACCCCGCTTACCAAGTGCCGCCTTCGACTTCTCAAGCTCGAGCGCATCAAGGACTACCTCCTCATGGAGGAGGAGTTCGTCACCAACCAGGAGCGCCTCCGCCCCCACGAGGACAAGAACGAGGAGGACCGCTCCAAGGTCGACGACCTCCGCGGATCCCCCATGAGCGTCGGCAACCTCGAGGAGCTTATTGACGAGAACCATGCAATTGTCTCTTCCTCGGTTGGGCCTGAGTACTACGTCAGCATCCTCTCCTTCGTCGACAAGGACCAGCTCGAGCCCGGATGCGCGATCCTTATGCACAACAAGGTATGAGTTTTTCTTTTTTCTTTTTGATTGTGACATGTTTATTCTCTGATTGCCGATGTAGGGTTTGTCGATTGGGGAAGATCCCTTTTTAACGATCAATTTCATTGATTTTGTTTGTGGATAGATGAAGTGTTTAATTGCTGATCTAGGGTTTCGGATTTAGATAGCTCTTTTGGGATTTAGGGGAGGAAGATGGTGGTTTGGTTTGTTAGGGTTTTTCTTTGACTCATATGCAAGCAGTCTAGGTTTTTGGCTTGGTTTATTGGAATCTAAGGTGCACTGTGCTTTTGAGATGTATCTGATGTTATGTTTGCTGAAGAGATGGAGATAGTTCAGTACGAGGAAAGCAGAGAGGATACAATTTGGTTGATATGTCTTCAATTTCTCTTATATCTTTGCTTCTTTATTGTCGTGTTAAATGTTATGATTCTGCATCATTGGATTCGGAAAGACATGCTTTGATGTTGAAGTTGGACTTTCTAGGCTTAGAGCAAGTTATGGTAGCCAATTTGCTTTCTGTTTTTGGGTAAATAGGCCATTGTTGTCATTATCATCCAAACTTCTTCTCATGAAATTTGTCATGGAACACAACTCTATGTAGGATTGATTTGAATTTTCGACCAATTTTAAACATGACATTACGCCTCTAAAGGTTGGTGCCTGTAGAGAAAAATACCTTATGAATCACATAGGGAGAAAATCACTGTACATAGAAAGAATCTAGACGAAGAGGGCATAGAGAACTATCTTTGTCATCGAGGGAGAAGGTCTGCCATACTGAATCATGCTACCTAGTACTCGGCATACTGGACCGTACTGGTAGCAAACCAGTACTTGATATGAGGGGTGTACCAAGGAGCACCAATACCACGAACCAACTTGTACCTACACTGTACTAGTATGGTACCGGAATGTGCCAAGACCAAATGAATGAACAAACCATGGGCAAATTTTGGTCGGAGACATGCTAACAAAAACATTTCTTGTGTTCCATTAACACAGACAAAAGTAATTTTCTTGCATAAAAGAACTCTTACCTACATTCACATGTTGCAATGCTTCACTTACCTCCTTGTAAGAATATTTCTTGGATAAGCTGGAGTTTCTTCTAATTTTGTCCGCTGTGAATTTTAGGAGACATGAAGACACAGAAAGATTAGTCTATTACTTTTAAAGGAATCATACATACAGAATAATGTTATGTGATTTAATTTTTGTAACCTTGCAAAAAAGCCTCAGCATTGTATAACCACACTATATACATTTAGAAACTAATTGTTTTTGTTATGAGATTTGGAAAATAGAATATTATTAAAGTCCTACTTATGTGCACAGTATGAAGTCTTGAGCCAAATCCTTGCCTTGAATATCTTATATATGTTGTCTTTGGTGTTAGCAGAAATATTAGTGCTAATAGTTGCTAGTGAAGCAGCTTTTAGATATTCAACTTATATCATTGTAAAACTAGCAGGGAATGATGGTAGACGTTGTTCAATAAGTTCCACATGATTATAAACAGCAACTGAATGACAATATAACAGTATGAAATTTAGAAACATCCATCCTATATAAAATTATCCATGGACCTGTAGGTTTTTCAATTCTGGATGAAGATGGAATTTGTACAGGAATCTACTGTTGATTGATGTGCAAGTCATCAATCATTTTGGGTGGTAGCAGGGCATATCCATCTTTTTTAAAACTTCCATCTTAGAAACTTCTTTAAAATTTAAATACTGCAAGTAGCAAATCTACTGATGCACCATACACTGGATACCCTTAGCCTTCAAAGAAGACTGTATCAGAAATCTGAAGGCAATCAGAAATGCTTAACTGGGGGGTTGCACATGAGGCCAAAATTTGATTGAGTCTGAAAATTGTTTAGAGAACTGGAGTGCTATACAAGGTCAGTATGTTGAGCTATCCACTAATTGTGAGATGCTAAGGAGTTGTAGGAACAAAAGGATGGCAAATATCATGGAGGTCGCATATTTTGGAGAATCACTACTTTCAGAGATTCGGATGCTTACAATTATCTGTACAACTTGAATGTCTCATTAGTGCCATCCTTTTTGTAGCATGCCCAACCATCCAAATCTTCATGATTTCTGATGCATTGTTCATGTTTAGAAGATTGTCAGGTTCCTATGCCTCCTTGAGCATTAGCATCTAATGTCAGAAGTAGTTGAGCGCATGCATGTCATTTTTTTCATTTTTTTTTTGTGTGGCATTCGATCCATCTACTGTTCCACATTATTGAAATTGTTATTTTTTCGAACTTTTTAAATGCTACTGAGTTTTTGCAATGTACTTTCTTTGTTGATTTATTACAATTTTTATTCATTTTCTTATAAGGTTTTTGCAGGTCCTCTCTGTTGTTGGGCTTCTGCAAGATGAAGTTGATCCTATGGTTTCTGTGATGAAAGTTGAAAAAGCTCCTTTGGAGTCTTATGCTGATATTGGTGGTTTAGACGCCCAGATTCAAGAAATCAAAGAAGCAGTTGAACTTCCTCTGACCCATCCTGAGCTGTATGAAGACATTGGGATTAAGCCTCCCAAGGGAGTTATACTCTATGGGGAGCCAGGAACAGGAAAAACTTTGCTTGCCAAGGCCAGTAATCGCTTTCCTGTGCAATTTTCTTTTCATTATTCTTTAGCTAGGAGGCTTTAACACATTTATCTCTCTCAAACCACGTGATGTTTTATTATTAGGAGTGCTGCTGGACTGAAATGCTTTGAATAATGTTCATGCAATGTTTTTTTTTTTTTTTGGGTACTCGAACTAAAATGATCTCTTTGAAGATTGCTATGCCTTTGCTACTTAAATGTTTCCAAAGGGGCAAATGAATGTTATTAGGAATGCTGTTGTTCTCCAAAAATGCTTTGACTAAAATTCATTTGATGAAAACTTTCCTGGTACTTGAACTATAATAATATCTTTTGAAGAGTTTGCAAAATTATGTTTTGCTATGCCTGTGCAGATGAACATTTATGTTGTGTCAAAGTCATTTTTTTCCTTCTCTTGTAACTGGATGTTTCTGCATTCTGCAATGCTTAGTGTGTCTGTTCTAAATTATGTTTTGAGCATGATTTTTTCAGGCTGTCGCTAATTCAACATCAGCAACTTTTTTGCGTGTTGTTGGAAGTGAGTTGATTCAGAAATACTTGGGTGATGGCCCAAAACTAGTAAGAGAACTCTTCAGAGTGGCAGATGAACTTTCACCTTCGATTGTCTTCATTGATGAAATTGATGCCGTTGGCACTAAGAGGTAATTGAATGAAATTACTGTTACAGATGCATGTACAATTATGTTTATTATCTTGTGATAACCAATGCTAGCCATTATTGCTGTGTTTTTTTTTTTTTTTTTTCTGTAGATATGATGCTCATTCAGGAGGAGAGCGTGAAATACAAAGAACCATGTTAGAATTGCTGAACCAATTAGATGGTTTCGACTCGAGGGGAGATGTCAAGGTTATTCTTGCAACAAACCGTATTGAAAGTCTTGATCCGGCCTTGCTTCGGCCTGGCCGGATTGATAGGAAGATTGAATTCCCTCTGCCAGATATCAAAACAAGGCGACGCATCTTTCAGGTAAAGTTCATGTTTGGTCAGATAATTTAGGGATTTATGCTAAGTGATCATGTTAAAGCATATTTAATAGCTGCCACATAGATCCTTCCTCATTTGTATCACAATGTTAATTATCATGAGTTGCTCCTGCAAGCTTGCTTTATTCCCTCTTCTTTTTAAGTACCTGTTGAATTCAAACTGTGTTTGCTTTACGTAGATACATACATCCAGAATGACGTTGGCGGATGATGTCAATCTGGAGGAGTTTGTTATGACAAAGGATGAGTTTTCTGGAGCTGATATCAAGGCAATCTGTACGGAAGCTGGCTTGCTTGCTTTAAGAGAGCGCAGAATGAAGGTAAAATTTATATCGTCAACATGAAAATAGTAGATTCTCTCTCTCTCTCTCTCTCTCTCTCTCTCTCTATATATATATATATATATATATTTTTTTTTTTTTTTTTTTTTTTTTTCACATGCTGTAGCTGTTCAAATTATTATGTATTATCAAGTTGTCCCTACCGTGAAGAGGTTTACAGATAAAATTGTACATACAATCATGCACATAAACACAAACACAAATACAAACACACAAACATACACTTGCACAAACATATAATGATGTCATCATCATAATCTACGTCTTGAAAGATGCTGTATAACTTAGCGAGGAAATTTTATTGGTTAGAAATCATTGATGCTACTCTTTATAAGCATGACCTGGCTTGTGTTATTGAAGGGCAGTGCAGGCCCATCTTCAGCACGAGGCATCGAATTGTAATGGCCTGCCCCAAATTCTTTGAGAATGTTTCAGACTTGGTTGCCTAAATTCAAATCCAAAGGTCCAACCGGAACCTAGCATGATTTGAAAGGATAAGGCCCAGAAGCCTGGTTACCATGGAAATAGAGATCAGTGAAATGCAAGTGATTTTATGGTGGGGACCTCATAGGCCTCACATATGTTTCTTTCGCTTGTTTCACCTCCTGCACTTCGATGTGCCTCTTCAAATATGAGACGACGGTGGTAATGGCTGAATCTCTCTTACTAGCTTCTCTCAATTGGTCCATGGCAAAGGAGGCAATGATGATTTTGGGGCATGTGCAGAAGATAAGATGGGATGAGGAGAGTGTTTGATGTAGCATTGTAGAATGTTAAAAGCTACGTGAAGAATAAGATCTGATTTAACATCCAGTGGAGAAGAATATAATAGATTGACAGAAAGAATGAGAAGACAGAGAAGGGAAAAGAAAGGCCCGGCGGTCAGCATCTTCACTCCTATAAAATCTGTTTACCAATTTTAAGACTTCATTAACACTAAAATTTCCAAACTACCCTAGAAGTGCCTGGATACTGTTCATGGGTAATGTAGCATTAAGAGTATGTCAACGATACTGCTACAGTACTATGCCTCAACAAGCCCCCAAATGAGGCATGAGATCTTTTAGTCTCATCCCTTTAATCAATGAAACCCATGTATAACTTCAAGCATCCTAAATCATTGAAACAAAGCAACATAATAGAGGCTGAATCTAAATCTATTAGCTATCCCAATGATGTGCACTCCTACAGTGCATCAGTGTGAGAGCAATGTTGGCTGAATTTCCTAAGAAAGCATCTATGGTAAGGTTTGTTGTACTAGTATCAGAGCCCAAACCAGTTGATCGATGGTATGGTTTGATACATTCATGCTGTTTTGTACCATGGGCTCCAACTGACATAGAGAGGGTGGAAGGAGAATGGGAGAGAGAGTGAGAGGGGGGGTGGGAAGGAGAGGACGAGGGAGAGGGAGAGAGGGTCTCCGAAGGCTGTCGAAGGGCAGTCGAGATTGCTGCACATGGTGGAAGTACGAGGAGGGTAGAGGGAGGGAGGGAGGGAAGGAGAAAGAGGGTGAGGAGGCCTTCGGAGGGCCAACAAGGCTGCCTCACCACCTGCTAAGGCCGATGAAGGCCAGAAGAGGGGCTCAACCCTCTTCTCAATGGATACAATGAAGTCGGCAACACCGATAAATCGCGGAAAAAAGAATATTGAAATAAGGGCTGAAGCCTCTGTTTAGAGTCTTCACCCTCTTGCCTTCACTGGCCTCAGTGGCGGCAAGGCAGCCTCGTTGAGCCTCTGGCAGCTCCTCTCCCTCTCCTTCCCTCTCTCCACCCTCTGGTTTCTAGCATTTGCATCGAGCTTGGCGGCTTATAGAGGCCCTCTCTTCCTCTCTTTCCTTCTCTTTCTTCTCCTCTTCATTGGTATCTCGTTTTGAACACCAAAACCATTCTGGTTGGCCATCGATACGGTTCGGCATGCACAACTGGGCGGTTCAGCGAACCATGATTTCTAGTTTGATCCTTCGTTGAAAGTAGGTTTTGGGGCTCGGCAAATTGCTAAGAAGACAAGACATGATGTTCGGGAGAGGGGGGGTGGCGGGTGTTAATATGGGTGGTTGGAAGGGTGGAGGTGGAGGCTGAGGAAAATGGAAGTGCTTTGTCTTTGATAGGTTCTTTATATTGTTATACTATTAATTGGAGGAATCATCACGAATTCAACTTGTACAAATCACAGTTTGGTATAGATATAAAGGAACATTGCCTACACTGTTTAGAACATTTATGGGGCATTATGTTTTTGAGAAAAGTGTCCAAGAATGGTGAGAACAGCTGAGAACCTGAAAGACATGTATGTTTGAATGGATTGATGAAATTATTCATTGTGATGGAGGGAGAGATTATTGAAGTTGTTTGTAGTGATGGGGGACCTAGCCTGTGTGCATTAGGAGAGCCAATATGACCACAACAAAGCCATGTCCTCCTTGTCCAGTGTTTTGGATTTGTTTAATTTTTAGGCAATGTAGCCATTCAATTTTCATCAAAATTAGGCATCAATTGGTGATACATCTGGGGATGAAAATTTTAGTGATGAATTGATTGCATTATTGTGTCATGGTGAACTAAATCCTGGAGCATCAGATTTTATTTTATTTTATTTTATTGACAGTATTCAGTGGATAAGAGAGTGAATGGTTGATGAATTTTTGTTAAAATTTCCATCAGTTTCACGTGTCATCAAAAGTCTGTGTTTAAGAGTCCAGCTCTTCATTGGCTTATCTGTTGGCAGTTCAGGAAATTTTTAAATTTCATTGATATCATGTATGAATTAGTTATGTTTTTATTGCATGAATTACTGATTCTTCATTGGGTCATCATTATTTGGTAGTTACTGCCCAGTTTTAATCAGTATTGTGCATGAATTAGTGATGCTTTTAGCAAGGAGACTGAAGAACTGTTATTTGCTTTTAGGGAATTGAATCCTCGATTATGAGATCGCATTCTTTATTTGAGTTCAATATGATGATGGGTCCATCATGATGACTTTTATGTTTCTCACCAGGCTCAAGGGGTCATCAATGTTTGGTAGCTAGCGTCCAATTTTTCACACTTGATTAATTGGCACATACTGTAGGCCATTGCCTTTCTCTTAATTCTGCATGAATTGGTGCAATGCATTATAACGGAAAAATGCAAAAATTCTTTGCACTAAACTGGATCAGAAGATGGGATTGATTACCAGATAAGGTCAAGGAATATGAGGGTGGGTGTTTTAGGGATGTCTTCCACGTTTCCCATCAGGTGCAAGGATTGTCAAAATTTGGTAGTCGAGGTGCTTGTTATGAAGTCAATAGTTATTTTAAGGGTGGGTGTTTCAGGGATCCTTTCGTATTGGTTATCAGGTTGTCAAACTTTGGTGGTTAACCTGATTGTTTTGAGGTAGTCAAAAATCATGCTGTTTAATGGAATAAAGAGGAGCACTGGGTACAATGGAGTATTCAAGAAATAGCTTTTTGTCTATCATATTTAACTTCTGGTATTCACCTTCAAATGTAAAATACAGGTGAGTCGTATTCCTGTTTTTGATGAACTTCTAAAATTTCAAGGGACATTTCAACCTTAGAAGACTCTAAATTGGTCATTGTGGCTTTTGGTTTTAATGCTATTTTGATGGTGTCATTAAAACCCCACTGTGACGGTACAAAAGAAAAGTGCAACTCAAAATGGTTAAAATATTTCTTCCCAACTTTCTGATTACGATAGAGATCAAACAACTTGACGGATATAACTTGAGTACTCTTAGCAACTTTGCTGAATACTTTTCTCTTTTATTGTCCACAAACAAATTAGGCTAATGGAACCAGATTTATACCAAAACATACTTTATTCAATAGAACTCCACATGGTGCTCTAAGAAATTAAAGAATTCTCCTCTCTGTTCTCATTATCACAATTAAGTTAGGGTATTGGAACCAGAAATGTTTTCAGAGATGTGCCTTTCCATGAAATTATGTTTTGCGTAGCATGACCAATCAGAACAATTTGGAATCATTTGAATTGGAGTGGACCTAGAATATCTGTGTTTTTCATTGGTCATTGGTCATTGGTCTGACTGATTCTAACCTTGATTTCATTAAGAGTCAAGGTGCAAATAATGGCTAAAAAACATCTTAATGGTTGCTTTTTTGGTTTAGGGCCATTGCTTTTTTGCTATATAGAAAATCGTGGTGTTTAAATTATTTACTCCTTATCTTTTAATAATTATTGTCGCTTAAAAGAGAACAACGATGCCTATATAGCTTTTTGATCATTCATTAGATAAGACAATACATTTTTTTTTTTTAATAAGGGCATCCTGCAAGGTCTAGGGAGGGTCAAATATACATAACTTTTTCTTTACAGGCGGAGAGATCGTTTCTATGTTTCAAACCCATGACACACTAATCAAGATGGAACAACCTTACCATGGCCCGAAGGCCCACCCTCTATAATACATTTAAAAAAAAAAAATCAAATTTCTATATGAGATTAAAGTAATAAATTTTATTCTCTAAACAGAGTGGTTCAAAATGTTCTATAAAAAAAAGTAGCTTGAGCAAATAATATCTTGCACTATTCTGGCTTAAAATGGCCATTATAATGTCCATCATTTTAAGCCACCAAATGTTGACAACAGGCAAAAAAGGGAGTAGTCAAGTGGTTGATTGGTCAAATAATGGCTATTGTTTCCATTATAAAGATACACAATTGTTCTGGAGGTGATTGTTATATTGGGATTTTTGTGTTATTGAAATCTTGTTGATAGCCTACTGCCCTTCATTTCTTGGATGTACTTGGATGACCAGATGGTTTTGATGAATATAACAATTGCCTGGTATTTTTATTTCTTCTTGTTTCAGGTAACTCATGCTGATTTCAAGAAGGCCAAGGAGAAGGTCATGTTTAAGAAGAAGGAAGGGGTGCCCGAGGGACTCTACATGTGAGAACGACCTTGTCCACGGTATTCACAGGTCAAACTTCCCCTTTTTTTCTGTTAAAAAAAAAAAAAAATGTTCTTTGCCTGCGAAGGCATTATGAATTTTTGTCTCGCATTGCATGTTTGCACACTTTTGACCATGTTATTGACACATGGGTTACAAAAACCACTTTAGCTCCAGTTGTATGAAAAAAGATGCATTTTTTTACAATGCAAAAATCCAAAAGGTCGTATATCAGCATTTTTTGCTGGTCTAAGTACTAATAAATTAGTAATGGTTGGGTTAAGTCTCGTTAATTAGGATCTTTCCCCTCTTGAAGCAAAGGCTTGTTTTTTTTTTCCCCCCTCTTGACTGTATTAATCACATCAGGTGATGGGTTAGCGCCTTGTTTATTTGTTAATATGTTTCCCTAACAATGTGGTTAGAAAGAAGGAAATCTTGATAGAATTCAATTATATGGATGCTAAGAAAGTCAGTAGCTATGGCTTCTCAGCAAGGAAGGGCTTGTTAAAATAGCAGTGGCTTGAGAACTGGAGATAATTGGATGACCTAAAGTATTCAGATTGGTATGGTGTAGAGGGCAATAGAGCTTGTTATGAGAGTACACGACCCTGCCTAGGAAAGAATGGGTGTCTGTGATGAATCTTGCACATATGTATGTTAGAATTTTGTTATCTGCAAGTGTATCTTTATAACAATCACCTCCAGGGCAACAATCACCTCCTGGGGCCTTGACCACAGGGCTACAGTGTCATGGCATTAACAGAGGCATTTTTTTGTTGTTTCATTGCAAACCAGCCATATTCTTAATCATTGTCAAAGAAGTCTCACGGAGTCTGAAGATTTACTTGTCCTATCATTATCAAATTATCAAGGGCTTTCTAACCATGTACTCAACTGATTTAATCATTGCTACTTGCTGCTTCCAACCACCGCCACCCGCCGCACACCCCACCGCCCCCGCCTCCGTTCTCTGTATTTTCTTTCTGAGGATGCCACACTTCTTTTTCCCCTTACTTCAATTGTTTCTTGGTTCAGGTAATCACTGCTCGGACTTGGAAACTTGGAGAGGCTAGTTCTGAGGATGGTGTTGGATGAACTCATATGCGCTTGAACTGTTGTGCCACTACCATTTGAGCTGGAAAGTTACCGTTATATTTTGAGTTGCTTTTTATTTATGTTGGACGATACTGATGGGATATGGAATGTGTATCCAAAACTCCGTGTTTGCATACATGGATCTTTCGAAATTGTGACATGATAAAAGTTGTCAAAAGCACCATTAGCTATAGTCGTTTGAAGCGTGCAAAGTGGAAAGTTGTGCTTGCATTCGCCCCTAAATTGATTGTCAAATTGGATAAAGAATGCGTTTGCTCGCTTTTTCTACTTCCCAAAATCAAATTATGCAATTAATTTCCATGGCAGTCCCTTTCGGTTAGCGTCTGGTCCCCGCCTTTGTGCCCACCGTTCATGAAGCTGCTGAAGAAGGCAAAGGCCCCGTGCCTACAGCCGGTATGTGTGGTCGACATCAAGGATGTGTGGTGGAGGAAATGCTTACGTGTGAATGAGATGGGGCTGATTCTACATCCACTGGGCATTGCGTCCCGTGATCATAGGTGCCCTTGAAACAAGCTGGCGTTGTGGCACCATGAAGGGGTGGAAAAGATGAACAAGATGGATGGTGGCCTGATTGGATCTACTTGTTTGAATTCAAAATTTGTAGTAGTTTTCAAAAGCGTTGCTGCTCAAGTCCTGCGCATCGGCTTGACCTTTCGATGTTTCAGGAATTGTTTTGTATCTGATATATGTTGATCTTAGTAGATGCCATAAGTGGATATCCGCTGATGGTACGAGTCTTTTCGCTTTGGTCCCTGCCAAGTCATTCTCCATGAGCACTGGAACTCTAAGCCTACGACAAAGCTTCGGTGGTCAGAAATGAGTAAGCCTACGACAGCTGCGCTTCCCCCCCCCCCACCGATAGAATCCGGGGTAAATTCAGGGTCTCTTTCACGGCGTGGGGTCTCGCTGGTGCATGTCTCTCTCATTCGGCGGATGAGTTTGCGGCCTACACGATTCAACATTCTACGCTTCTTTTTCTTTGTCGTTTCGTGATTTTTTTTTGACTGAAAATGGAGGAAATAAATGCTTTCCCCATATTTTATTAATAAAATAAAAGCTGTAGTTTATGTAGATTCAACATTCTACGCTTCTTTTCTTTTTATTTTTCATTGTCGTTTCGTGATTTTTTTTTACTGAAAATGGAGGAAATAAATGCTTTCCCCATATTTTATTAATAAAAAGCTGTAGTTTATGTACATATTGTATATTAAAGTATTATCACAAAGTAAAGGACTTTGTCGTTTCGTGATTACCGTATGGGCTGTCCCCATCTATTATTAACATTTTCTTTTTAAAGAATAGTTAAGCCGTCGTACTTAAATTTCCATGCGGTAACTGCTAAGTTACTAATTGAGTCTGCATTTTCTATTAACTCATGAAACCGGTCTTTCTACGAAAAGGAGATTTCCTCCCTTTTTTTCCCAAAAAAAAAAAGGGCGGACGATATCCTTATTGTTTTCAAGGTTACTTCAGTTTGATATTTTAGAGCTTAACCTTCAAAGAATTGTTTCTTTTTCAAATCAGTAGAAATTAGATCCTTGTGAGGTAAAACATGGATTTTAGATCGTTTGTAGTTGAGGTGGTATTATCCATAACTGAATATCTATCTACTTGTATTTGGGTCGTCCTGTCCGATTAGACTGATTTCTTTTTGCGTGGGTTCGGATGGGCTTCTCAATAATTAAGTTGAATTCGGTTTGATCGAATGCTGACTCAGCCATAAATGGATGAGTTTGGTTTTAGCATCCAAACAGAAGATGTACTCCATTCATGAGCCATCCCTTCCAGAACCTAACTTGGTTGTTTTTAGCTTATGAGAGAGATAGAGAGAGAGAGAGAGAGAGGAGAAAGATGGTCCTTGGGATTTAGTGCATGTCATTGATTATTCAACTAGTTTTAACCTTAATTAGTTCACAACAATCATATATTATAAATTTCTAATTTCTACTTTTTTTTTTGTGATTATAATGATATATTTATATTTTCATTAATTGTTTATCATCTTTGCATATCATGTTTTCCTTTATTTTTAGTTATATATGATTAATGGGCAAAATTTTAAATAATATGGTGGCATATGATTTCATGTAAAATAAATAGATTGGATATAGGTTTGGTTAGCTAACCTGATTATAAATGGGTGTGGTATAAGTTGAAAATTTTTTTTATCCAAATCTTGTTTGACCTAACTCAAATCCGATCTAAATCATTGCCATCTCTAATTAAAAATTTTTTAGAATCCTCCTTTTAACCCTCCGCTAACCCCCTGTATGGGAAGGGAAAGCAATCATTTGGCAAGATAAAATAGGGTAAGAGAATTTATCTAGTTTTTTTTGTATTGTTTTGTTGAAAGTAGGACTTGGAATAGATGTGATACATCGCACCCTTGAATTGAATATGTATAAATATTTGCTGAAGCTTAAAAATGGAAAGAAAGAAGAAGCAATATCTCTTTGTCATATCGCCTTCGAGCAATTTTTTTTTTTTTTTTTTTTTTTTTTTTCAACTTCCTTGTGCTTGCCTATATGCTGACCACTTGTGTCCAGCATCTGGTTGCGGCATGTCCCAAAAAAAGAAAAAAAAAAAAAAGGTGGCTTTGGGACACACAAACATATAATACGACACACAGATTCTCTCCTCGGACCTTCATCTCCCTAAAAATGAAGAAGACAAAAAATGAGGAGATTTAGATCTAATTCAACGACATACGCCAGCAGGCTTGATGTGAAATTAGCAACAACTGATCCATCCTCCAAAGCTTTCCAACATCTCTCTTTCTATTTGTACCGTAAACTTCAAATTTAAAAACGAAAATAAAGTCTATTCAATTTTCCTCCAACTTCTTCCACAATCGCGTCATTCTTTTCACGTCCCACCACCACTCCACCGCCCGCTATCAAGTAGACGGGCTCACCTGCATGCCCACGGACACTTGCATTACTTAATTCTCTTTTTTAAATAAAAAAAATTCCTACCACAACAAAAACATCTTGCTTTTTATCCACTCATTATGTGAGAAATTAACAAACCACTCAAGCATATATTATTATAGGTTCAGGTATGGTGCCCTTTTAATATTCTTTATTCGTAATGCTTTTTAATCTCAGCCGCCTATTTTGGAAGGGCAAAAGGTGGTGCCGATGGTTTCTAGTTACCGATCACATCAGCCGGTTTATGACGTTGGACAGCTGGTGGATCTGCGATGGAGGAGTAGCACGGGGGACAAGTGGGCGGCGGCGGCACTGCAGTCGAGTAATAGTGTCACGGCCGGAGAAAGTGCGATGGGTGGTGCCCGTCGCGGTTGGGGGTAGCGCGGCGGCGGGGTTTAAACGTGCCGCCGTAGCCGGAGGCGGCGAGTCCAAAGCTGACGTTGTTGGTTTCCGTGCTTATTTTGGGAGTGGGATGGAGCCCGTACTCTCCCTGCGTTGCCTAACCCGCTCGGGTGTCTCGGCGGTGGCAGGCGATCCGCTCCTATGGATGGGATTAAAAAAATATATTCGTACAGAAAACATAGAGTACACCAGAACTGCTCTATTATTATATTTGAAATCAGAGTGGGAAAAGGGTATAAAAAAAGGAAAAAGAAAAACGCAAACAAACTTTCCGTCTTACAAATTCCGGCCCATGAAACCCCGAAACCCGTTCCAACCCCAGAGAGCTCTAAGCGTACAGCACCTGGGAGTAACAAGGCACCAGATCAGCGAACGCCGGCGGCCCCTTCACCACCTCCCACTCCACCTTCAGCCTCTCTTTCTCCCCCTCCTTCGCTTCCGCCGCCTCCGCCATCACCGTCCCAACCCCAACCTCCAGCCCCCTCCCCACCACGTAGATTTCCCCATCCGCCCCGCCCACGGCGTACGGCCGCTTCAGCGCCGGTGGCACCCCGCCGCCCTCCACCCCACGCCACGCGTCGCTCCCGGCGTCGTACGCCTTCACCCGGCCGTCCCCGTAGTCGGTGACGATGAGGAGGCGGTCCCCGACGACGGCGCTGGCCCCCGTCCACCCGTCCCGCATCCCTTCGCTCATCTCCTCCCACGCGTCCCGATCCACGTCGTAGACCCCCGCCCTCGGCGACGCGTAGAAGGGCCACCGCCACCCTTCCGTCACGTACATCCGCCGCCCCACCACCGCCGCGTCGTACCGCACCATCCCGTAGCGCATCCCCGCCGCCGGCAACCACCTGTCCGCTGCCGGGTCGTAGCAATCCACCGCCGAGATCCCCCCGTCGCCGCCCCCGGCCGCGAAGATCCGGCCACCGATCGCCCCCGCCGCGAAGAAGGACCGCGGGGTTGGCATCGGCGCCGCGGCGGACCACGAATTCGTGGCTGCGCGGTAGGTAACAAGGGTTCGGAGCGGGGTCTCGGTGTCCGACCGCATCCCCCCGAGGACGTAGATCTCGCCTCGGTGGGGTAGGGCGGCGCAGGCGAAGGCCAGAGGGCAGAAAGGGGCGGCGTCGCCGGTAGGGAGGGGCATGGGGGGGAGGACGAACCAGCGGCGGGTGCGGGGGTCCAGGGCTTGCCAGTGGAGGCGGAGGGAGGTCGGGTGGAAGGCGAAGACGAAGAGATAGGGGAGGGAGCGGGCGGCGGAGAGTTCCGCCTTTGCCCGGAGAAACGCGGGGCTCGAGAGTGCCCGATTCCAGGCGGAGGACACCGATCGGGCGAGGGCCTGGTAGGGGAACGGCAGGTGGAGGAGGCACTCCTCCGCCACCTCGTCCGGCAGCCCAGAGATCAGGGGCTCGATGTCCGCCGCCACCGCGGCCACCTCCTCCTCTTTCGTTGTTCCCGCGCTCGGCGTCATTGCGATCCTATCGATCGGTCACCCATGGGACCTTTGGCTTTATAGTGATTAGTGGATTCGAACGGAGGAGCTTGTCCCGTGGGACCCACCTAGCTAATAGCTCCACCCAGCACATGGCCTCCGCATTGCATGCACCAGTGATCATTCCACCATTATTCTAATAAAATAATAAAATTAAGCCATTGGTGCCCGTACAATTTACGTGCTATTTTCGTTACTAAATAATTATGTAACGAAATATTAACTTTGCAAACGGACCAACATTAACATAATTACTTAGCAAATGAGGTGCGGGTCCCATCAAAAGTTTTAAGCAATCTGTATAGCTGATATTAGAATAAAGTTTGTGCTTGGACTTCTTAGGTGACTGAAGCTTAATATCAGAAATCGAATGATGATTACCTGAGGGTATTGATGCAACTTGTGAATTAGTAAAGGGGCAATCATGATTAATAATCCAGAGTTAATATTGCATATCTGAAGTCTCTCTGTTGGGACTTCAGTGGTATGTACAGACGGTATATAGCTCGGTTGGAAGGTCTTCGAAGGATTGGAGCAACCTGGTAGACATCCAGGGGACATCTAGACAAGGGGTGGTGAGACATCAATTTCATTGAGGTAGATTGCCACAGGCCAATCATATTATCCATAAAGCTTGGGGCCACTAAGTGGTTTAGAGTATACTTGCAAGGAACAACCCAAGTATTTGGATTAGGAAGGCAAGTCTTGGAAACAACCAAAACGGATGGGGAAGGATATAACCGGATAACTTTTTAGAAGGCGATTTAGACTTCAGCAGATTCAAAGATTTGTTATGTTAATGATTGGTGTTACTTTTCCCACTGTTTTCCCAAGGCATAGGATAGTAAACTAAAGACATAGGGTAGTAAACTAAGGAAAAATGTTAGAGTGACCAATTGATTCTAAAAACCTATAATTATCCCGATATGGAAAGAATCCATAATGTGCATCAGATTTAACGCTCCCCGCGCATATGGCCGGACCATCCACGTGAAAGGGGAACAAGAATTAAAATGTCTACCATAACTAGCTATAATTAAATAAATAATCACTTTTTCTCCAGCTTTTCCAAAGAAAAGAGATGGTAAATCAAGGAGAAAATATGTAAAGTAACAAGTTGACCTTAGAAGTTCAAGTTAATTGGAAATGGCCAACAATACATATTAGACTTAACACCCTTCCTCACGGAGCTTCCAACCCATACACGTGAAAGAAGGACAACAATAGCTGAAATAAGATTATAAGTCGAGAAAATATTCATTGCAATGGTGATATCATATCAAATTTATCACAATCCAACGAGAGCATCTACATCTCATCGAATGCCGTATATTTTATCGATTTTCGTGAATGATGTTCCACACTAGCCATCAATTTTCAGTTTTTAATTAGGTTGTGACAAGTTTGACATAGTGTCACTGTTGCAACAAATATCTTCTTCTATAGCTCTGTAGCAAGGATAATTAAATGAAAAGAGATATAGTAAATTAAGAAAAATTGCTGAATAATCAATTGCTCTCAAAAACTTAAGCTCCGAAAAAAAAGGTCGATAATGTACATTATGTTATTATCAAAAAAATAATAATATATTTTATGCTTAACGTCTCATCTCATGTTCTTCTCGGATCAGGATAATTAGATAAAGAAATGGGATAGCAATTTCAGAGAAACTATTGTGTTACCGATTCATCATGAAAGGATAAACCAATAGAGAAAGGGTCAATTATATGTACCTCGCACGTGGAGGATAATAATGACCGAAATAAGTAAAGATTACAATTGGAGTAATTAAATAATATAAATGGGATAGCAAATTGAGGGAAAACTATGAGTAATCAGTTGATCTTAAAACCTTAAACTAATAGGAAAAGATTGGAAGTATACATCAAGCTTAATATCTTCTTTTATTTATGTGCTTCCAAACATGTGGAAGAACAATGATGATTACATAAGTCAAAACTGTAACCAGGGTGATTGAACAAAATAAAGAGATAATAAATTTTAAAAAAATTATTAAGTAACTAATTTATTTATTTATTTTTGGATAAAATAGAGTAGTTATATGAGTATAATCTGAATACAACCATAAAAGTTAGAAAAAAAAAAAGTATCCCAAAAAGATGCAAAACCACTACGTCCGTTCAAAGAGTTCTTCCTGAGTGCTCGACTACAAAATTAGCAACCTAGTTTACGGTATGATTCATCTTGTAATAAATATGTCTGATATCCACCGAAGTACAATCCCCACCAATCTATCATATAAGACTGAGTGTATAAAAATTATCCTCATCTGCTTCAGCATCCAATTCACCATAATGGCTGAGTCCCCCTCGATGATCAGATGATCAACCCCTGAAGTCCGTCTCACATACATAATGTCCATCCGGATCAGCCATAACTCAACTTTCAAGGTAGTAATATCTAAAAGATGGCCCAGCCTATTGTATGAACCTCGAATCTAGACTACAAATTACAAATCTTGCTCCATCTCTGCTGTCAATCATGATATCATCAAGATTGATCTTAAGAAAATAATCAATTTATTATCAAAAAATAAGCTGATAGAAAAAGAATCAACAATAATTTTCAGCCAAGCACCCTTCACATGGCCATAACTACAATAGTTAAATAAATAATTAGCATCGAAAGGATTTGAAGTCACAATCTCTAACAAAACAATAATGACTAAAATAAGTTAAAACTATAGCCGAGATAATTAAATAAATAATCAGCAAAGTGGGATTTAAAGTTCTCTATCAAATTAGAGCTCTGATACTATATTGAGTAATCAATTGATCCTAAAAACTTACAGTGAAAGAGGGTGAACAATATATATCAAGCTTGATGTAAACTTTCCACTACGTTCGGCTATTATGGGAGAGTCGATGCTGGATCAAAGAATGTTTCTTCTCTGCCTTGTCTCGTATTCAGATCCTCGTCTCTTCTTCACTAGGGTCAGGGTCCGTGGGAAGGAGAAAAAGGGTTGAGAGAGACTAAAATTAAGAATAATTGAGATGGACAGAGGAGGGGACCAAGCGATTGTTTTCACACTGTCTGTGTGCACTCAAGCTATACATGGTCCAGAAACAGAACACATCTACTAGCAAATTAATTTTCATCATGGTTGCCTGTCAGTTCCCACCATTTTGCTGGTATCTCTATTTATCTATTTATTTATTTATACTTGTAGTGTCTATGTTTACTGCTGTCTATCTTTTCAAGAAAATTACTATTTACACTGTATGCACCATATGACCGTATATGTAGGCAATAGTGACCGTTGATTTTTATGAGCACCATTCTTCAAATATGTATCTCAATGTATCATCGAAAAAAATCAGTAGCTATAATTGTCTGTGTCTGGCCATATGCATACAGTATAAGCAATACCTTACATCTTTTGGATTGGTTTGTAAGTTTTCCACCATTAACGATCAACAGCCAAGCGATGCAGACATTGTCTGCCTAACCAGGAAGGCGACATGTGAAGTTTTCGGTGATGGTCGCTGGCTGCATAACAGTCTGTGTACCACTGTTCTTGCATGCGAGATAGAGAATAGTGGAGAAAAAGATAAGGTCTAAGATTGACAGTCATTTAACACTCAAGTCCTGTGACTATATATTATATTTCTATTATGTGATTTCGTTGGGTTTTTTTTGAAAAAAAATCTCTAATCTTTGCATAAAACAAATATAACAGTGTATTAGTGTATACGGCACTAAATATACAATACTAGTTTATGAGGATTAATTATAAAATAACTAACATGCAAGAATCAATCTTAAAATGACGGTCAAAATAAAGAACCAGATTTCAAGCTTTCCAAAGAAAAATAGTTGGACTGCGGAGCATGTGACAACAATTTATATATGACATCACTTGTTTCAGTGCTCTGGTATCCGTCAGGGTTTAGCAGGCAGAGTCCCACATCCAAAAATCTATTTACTGTCTACTACTAAATGTTCGTTTAAAAATTTTACTATTCTCTTTTTTTGTTCAAGCGTTCCCGAACTTTATGGGAAAAAAAAAAAAAAATCTTAAATAGACCGGTACTGGATTGATGTAAAATTCCATTGGCTCGATTATGGTCTACCAAATCAAACTTGATTCCATCAATTGCATCAATAGAATAACCAGGCTTGGTCGAATCCTGGTGTTCCTTTTTCTTTCCTTTTTTTTTTTTTGTTTTTTCTTTTTGCCTTATCTTAGTTCTTGCACTCAAATGAGTTACATGGAAATCTCAATTGAAAGGTCCGAGGCTGATGTGCTGCATTGCTTTGGCACCAATTTTTCAATCTCTCTCTCAGATGGTTGTGCACCACTACCAGTGTCTAAAGAGCTGCGACATCTGTCTCGAAACTCTAAGCATTTGTTCCTCCATAGCTTTCCGACAAACTTTTATCCTTGCACTCAAAAACGAACCGAAATGCCGACCTTTTGAATGTTTGTAGTTTCCCTCTGTCATAGATTTTCGTGACGTCTCATCCGAGGCAAAGCTACACCCACTTTTACTTATAGATAATGTTTTGCTTCGAACTTTGGAGCCTTCCCTCCTTTGGAAATCCGTCAGGGACTCGAAGAACAAGAGAAAGACGGTGGCAACCTATGGGACTCGAGCTTGTGCTTCGCTCGCATGGAAGTGTTTGTCAGGGCTCGCGCTGCTCACCCACGACTCCTGATTCGAGTTTTCTCACCACCTCAGAAGCTTTCGGGGCTAAAAAGAGCAAAAGGAGCTGGCGTGCCGTTTGCCCATTTGGGTCACACACCCAACGATATATCGAAATAGCATATAAAATTTTATTATTATCGAAAAATTAATTTATAAAAAATCTGATTAAATTATTAAAAAAAAAATTATCAGCTTTCAGTCTTCCCTAATAATTACGGTCGTTGATTGAATTAATCAAGAAGGATAAATATCTATCAGTCAGGATACGCATTTTATAAACATCAAAATAACCCCTTTCATGTCTATTAAGGGCGGCAATCGGATCGGATCGATCATAAACAGATCAGATCAGATGCGGATCGGATCAAAAAATATCAAAACTGAACTCGACCTATTTATTAAATAAATCAGATTTTAAAATTTGAATCTGGTCTATTTAATAAATAGATCATCTGATCCGATTCGTTTAATCTGTTTATTAAACAGTTAACCTGTTTAACCGATCCAACTTAACTCGTTTAACCTATTTATCGTTTAATCTGTTTATTAGATGTATAACCTGTTTAACCGATCCGACCCAACCTATTTAACCTGTTTATTGCTGTATGCTATGATTTTCATTAGAAAAAATAAAGATTAAGATGAATTCAATATTCTGAGAATAACGAAGGGAAATGGGCAAAACATTAGAAAGCAGCTGCAAGCTAAAATGAGTACTATCATGATAGATAGAACTTGCTTTTTATGATACATAGAAAGTGACATAACAAACAATAATGCTAAAATATTAATCACACCATAGATCTGCCAAGGTATTAACTCTTTTCGACATCCTAGTTACTAAAGTATAGTATACATACATCTAATCTTCGCATATAAAGCAAGCCGATTGAATCTTCAAAGCATAATCATTGCATATACTGATAATCACAAAAAAATAAACATGAAAATTCAAAAACTCTAGATTAAGGATTAAGAAAAGTATACTTTGGGGAAGATTAAGAAAGCACGGAAGGAGGAAAAGATCAAAAAAAAAAATCCTAGATCTCAAGTGGCCAATCTCCTTCAGCGACGGCCGTTGGGAAAGAAAGCAGCAATCAAGTAACCACCGAAAGAGAAAAAAGAAAAAAATCTTAGATGGCTAGATCTCGAGTGGCCAAGCCGCCAAGGTGCCAAGCAGCACAAGCCCTCAAAGACCGGCGATGAAGGAGGACCGTCACCGAAGGAGGAAATCATGGGAGGGGAGGGGCTTTACAGTTCGTCCGATCGTCATTGAGAAGGAAGCTGTAAGCATCGGCCACCGAAGGAGGAGGGAAGGAACCCCAGCCACTGTTGGGAGGAAGCACTGATCGAAGGAGGAGTGGAGGAGCAAAGGAGGAAACCCTAGATCTAGAAGTCGGGGATGGGAGGGAAGATGAAAGACCGGACACCAGAGAGGCAGAGCCACAGAACGAATGAGTGAATGCCGAAGGGTTTCGGGTTTCCTTAGGGTTTTAACTTTTATATTTAGCGGGAAGTATGTTCACGGATTACAATCCGACCCGATTCATTTATTAAATGGATTAAATAGGTCAGCATCTGAAACCTAAATCTGATTCGATTATGAAACGGATTAAACAGATTGACTTATTTACGATCCGAATCTATTTAATGCAAATTCAAATCTATTTAAAATGGATCGAATGTGGGTCGGATAGACGAGTTGGATTGATTTTTGCTACCTCTAATATTCATGGCACCTGGAAAGAACCCGTCTATTCCACTCATTCTCTTCTGCCCCTCCCTCTCCAACATCCACCTTTGGAGGACAAGTGGAAGATTATGAAAAAAAAGAGGCACTAAGTCTCATCGACATGACTCAAGCGAGGCCATTGCATTGTGGGATGGCCTTGTGTTAGGTGGATATCTAACCAGGACACCACCTTCCAGGACCTTTTCAGTACCACGCGATGCAGCAGGAAGAAAGAAGAGATAAAACAAAAATAATTAAAATACGTGGATCAGCCACAAAATGGCTTGCCTCCACGGAGCATGCAAACTTCATTATGAAAAAAAAAAATTATAAAAGGAGACCTCATCCTCAATCCTTGTACACTCATTTCTCTCTCACCTGAAGTTCTCTTCACAAAAGCTCTCTCTCTTGGAAGACCCCCTGAACCCCTGAAGTACCTGATGTCCGCTGTTCAGAAGCCTCTCTAGAGCCCTGCTCTTGCTCGTTGCTTCTCTTCTTAGCATCACAACCCTCTCTCTCTTCTTCACGGGATTTCGATCTTCGATTTTCGTGCGACCACAGGTCTCTGCTCGCGAACCAAAAGGCCACCAGAAGACCACACCATACACAATTCACTGTTCAGGCCCTTTTAAAGGGCTAAAACTCAATTAGATTAGATTTAAGAGTCCTAATCAAACTCAATTAAGGCCCTAAGCCATTGGATCATCATCGAGAACTCCCTGGACCGTCCGATCGTGATCGGTCCATGGAATAGTGCCGTGGACCACGAGAAGCGTGTGGAAAATGCCCACGCAGTCCACAGCCCAGCCGTGGACCACCCGATCCATGGTGGATCGGGGTACAGGGCCCAGGCACCTTGCCATCCTCCATCGCCTCGAATCTCGTGTCGACTTCAAAAACTCATATTTTCTCCATCCGAGCTCCGTTTTGGATGATCTTGATCTCGTTGGACTTCATTTTTCATCACGGACCTCGCTGTAGGCTCAATGTGGACTAAATCTCGAGGTATCAAATCCTAACATTCTCCATCTCGACTCGATATTCGACCTCCTCCATACTCCGAGAGCTTCTGGATCTTCTCGCCCCCATGTCCTGGGGCAATCGCCTGCTGATCATGGATGGACAAACATAGGAGTCGGACCAGGCCACTTGATCCTATTTTCATCATACGCTGTGCTCCTCCTGACTTGAGACATGCTCGGGGCATCATCCTGCGGCAATAGAAATCTCACCTTGCGACATCGTCTCTCGTCCTCCCGAGTCTCCTATCTCGTGCCCGATCTGCCTCCTGGAGCTCCACCTCGCTCTGGGCTCCGCCTAGCTCCCGAAGCTCCACCTCGCACTGGGCTCCCCGTCAGATAATAATGTCTTCTGCTCCCCTTCTTTCCCTCCAGCACAATCCTATCGCCGCATAGCACCCTCAGGATTCCTCCACCAGCTACCATCCTGTAGCCTCTCGAATCCAGTCTGCTAAGTGAGATAAGATTCTACCTAAAATCGAGTATGTATCGGACCTCCCCCAATCTCCTCACTGCACCGTCGTGTCCTCCAACTGACCATCCCAATACCTTTGATCACACAGCTCGATCCATCCGGTAGATATACAGTACCCTCACTGTTCTCTAGAGAATCAAACTGCTCCTCTCTGCAACATACATGATAGAGGCATGCAGAATCTAATATCCACTGCTGGGAAGAAGTAGATACCTCGTCAGATATCTCTAGAACATTTCCATCCGAATCGCTGCCGACCGTCGCTACAGCAGCCACCGTCCGATTTTGAGTTGAGGGCAATCTCTGACTAGATATCCCAACTCCTCACATCGGTAACATCTGGTTTTGCTCAAGTCCCTCCTGGACTTGGACCGCTCTCGTTGCGATCTCTTGTCACTTCGTCTACCGCCTCCTGCTCCTCCAGAAGCCACCAAAGCTGAGCTACCGTCACCTGAGCTCGAAGCTGGGTTCTTCCTTCTAAGAACCTCATTCTGGAGTATCGCCACAGTGACCTCGTCCATCTTGATAGTGCTCTTCCCTACTAGAAGGGGGAAGCGACGCTAGCAAAACCAGTGCTCTGGTCTTCTTCTCAACATTCTTACCAACGCTGAGGAGGTCGGTGAGGATCTTCTAGAAGTGGTTGAGATGCTCCTGTACGCTCTGTCCCTCAGCCATCCGCAGCTGGTAGAACTGCCTTCAGAGAAAAAGAGTGTTGGTGAGAGACTTCACCATGTACAACTTCTCGAGCTTCAACCACAGCACCGTCGGAGAAGTCTCGCTCAGCACATGGATCACTACCCCATCCGTCAAGTACATGCGGATGGTGCTCACCGCCTGCATTTGTAGCCATTTTTAATCCCGCACCTCCATGGTGGTCGGCTTCTCATCACACAAGAGAGTATCGATCAATCCCTATTGGATGAGCACGTCCTTCATCTTTGCCTGCCACAAGGAGAAATTGCTCTTACTATCAAATTTGTTGATCTCCATCTTGATTGATCCTGTCTTCTCCATCTTCAGTCTTGCTCACCATCGCTGCAATCTGTGTTCTTGTACTGTCTTGCTTTGATACCACTTATTGGGTAGATGTTTGGCCAGGACACCACCTCTCAGAACCTTTTCAGCACCACACGATGCAGCAGGAAGAAAGAAGAAATAAAACAAAAATAATCAAAATACGTGGATCAGCCACAAAAGGACTCGCCTCCACGGGGCATGCAAACTTCACTATGAAAAAAAAAATTTACAAGAGGAGACCTCACCCTCAACCCTTGTACACCCAATTTTCTCTCACCTGAAGTTCTCCTCACAAAAGCTTTCTCTCTTGGAAGACCTCCTGAACCCCTGAAGTACTTGACGTCCACTGTCCAGAAGTCTCTCTAGAGCCCTGCTCTTGCTTGTCGCTTCTCTTCTCAGTGTCACAACCCTCTCTCTCTTCTTCACAGGATTTCGATCTCCAATTTTCATGTGACCACAGGTCTCTGCTCGCGAACCAAAAGGCCACCAGAAGACCACACCATACATAATTCGCTGTTCAAGCCTTTTAAAGGGCTAAAACTCAATTAGATTAGGTTTAAGAGTCCTAATCAAACCCAATTAAGGTCCCAAACCGTTGGATCATCACCGAAAACTTTTTGGGTCGTCCGATCGCGATCGGTCCATGAAATAGTATCGTGGATCACTAGAAATATGTGAAAAATGCCCATGCGGTCCACAGGCCCAACCGTGGACTGTCCGATCCACGGTGGATCGGGGTACAGGGCCCAGGCAAAGCGCCTGAGCTTGGGCCGACCCGCGTGCGCGGGCCTGGGCCACGCCTGCGTGCGGGCGCCTGGGCCGCGCACCTGGGTCGCACGTCCCGCATGTTGGCCCCGCCTGGGCCGCGCTCCGCCACCTGTGGCTGCACCGCCGCCGCTCCGTCGGCCGTCCTTCGCCATCTCGGATCTCGTACCGATTTCAATTGCTCGTATCTTCTCCGTCCGAGCTCCATTTTGGGTGATTTTGATTTTGTTAGACTTCATTTTTCATCGCGGATCTCGCTGTGGGCTCAATATGAGCTAAATCTCGAGGCATCAAATCCTAACACCTTGAGATGATGAGACACAAGGACAAAGTTCTATTTGCATTTTCCTGTCCCTCCCTATGGTGACCCATGGCTCCCTTCCCCATCTCATCAACGGATAGGGGTTGCATCTTTTGTGTGAAAGAAAGATTCTTTTTCATTTGCTTGAATTCACCATCAGATCATGTAATGATCGCAAATATATGAATGCGTGAATTTTGATTGCTTTGAGATCTCTATGGAGAGCAATCCAATGGTCAACATTATGAAAAAGTACAATAATCCTTTCATGTGAAATATACAATGCGAACCCTAACAAACAAGATTTAGGTTGTATCTTTTGTACAAGAGAATAATTGATCTTTTTTTGTAACGTCAACTATTGGATTGTATCTTGCACAGCTTTCAAAGCATTGAATATTTTTTCCTCCCAAAGTCTGCACAGATCTTGAAGCGGCTATTGCGTCATCCAATGGTTGATATCGTGAAAGAATGTGAATCATCCTTTCCTGTGAAAGATACAGACCGAAACCCCCCAACATCGATGCCTCCTGGTGTGCTGGGGCTTGAATTTTTCTTCATTTTATCCTTCAAATTCAATGCAATCATGCAAAGGTGCAGATGGCGGGTTTGCCGCATAGGCCTCATTTGGAACCCGATCCAATCTCCTCATGGAAGCCCATAGGCCTAACAGCCAGTCCATCCCAATGGACGACTCAATACGGACCTACCTAATCAAATCTAGTCGTGGACCCCATATACTCAATCAGAGTGATAAACTACTGAACTATGCATCGTTCAGTTCAAAATGGGTTGAAATCCATGAGAATTATGATCATTAAGCCTATATCGCAATCTAGAGATGTCAAGTTCGATTAAATTTGGACCCCTATCATAAAAGTGCAGGTTAAGTTTTAGGCTAGATTGTATCATGAGCCAGATTACAAAATTAAGCTCCAGAATGTTTTGGATCAAGTAGCCTTCGGATCTAACCTGGCCCAACTAATGATACACTTGTTTATGCCTGGTTAAACTCAGGTTAACTCTATAGCAAAAAACTTATTTTTCAGAAAAAGAAAAAAAAAAAAAAAAGGAGAAGCTTACTTTTCCATATGCCTATTCACCTGGCATTCATATTTTCTCCAGGTTCATTTGGTTGGAGAATATTAGAACCTGATGATTGGAAATCATTTATCTCAAAAAATAATTATAACAAAAAATAAATTTTATTATATTTAATTGATAGAAAAATTATTTCAAAAAATAATATTAAAAAATAATTATTATAGTTGGATAGAAGTAATTTTTTATGGAATATTGTCAAATTTTCAATAATATTTTTTTTAAATAAATAATTCAAGTAATGATTTTTTTTTTCAATCAATCTACTGACCACTTTATGACCCACTAATCCACTTGCATTAAGATGGTCAGTGTGGGTCTTTTTGAATATAAAAATATATTTATATAAATTAATAAATATTTTTAAATTAATTATATATATATTAAAAAATATTTGTTTATCATAAATAAATTTAGTATTTTTATTTTCTTATTTTTAATATATTTAAACACAACCACAACATTAATTGATTATTTTGGAAAAAAACTTAAATCTTTAGAGTTGAGACTATTGTAGGATTAGTAATATTAGAAACAATCATTTATGAATTTTAAGAAAAGAAAATAAAGGTATTTCTACCAAGTAATGATAATCTCAAATTATTTTTATTCTATAATCTAGTTTGGAAAAAAAATCAAATTCTAATTATATTTATTTTATCTTCTCCATCAATAAAATAGAGATAAAATCTATTATTTATCTTATCATTCTTTTTTTTTAATCAAATATGCTAATATGATATAGGACTTATTTTTTAACGCCAGGTTACTCCAACCAAACCAATCCTCCAAGTAGACCTGCTTATTGGGCTATTGGGCTAGGTTCAAATCAGGACTTAGCATAGAGGACAACTGTTGACTCTATGATTGATTTTGATGATTATAAAATATTAAATGATTATGGTACTAATCATATGTTCATGAGCGAATGTAGAATTTTTTAGGTGCTTAAAATAAAAAAATTATTTGTAAAAGAAATCTTCTTGAAAGAATGATGATTAATGGTAAAATAAAATTCAAACAAGAAGTTTTTGTTATCAAAAGTTGAAGTCAAAAAGCCACTTATGCAGAAAAATATACAGAAATTTTTAGTAGGCTGTCATTTGAGTTGATTCAAATTTTATCCAAATTGACTTGAGCTGAAATAATGAAGAAAAATAATTTTGGCACGCAGAAATTTTAGCCGGCATGCCTTTGAGTCGACTCATGGATTATTCAAGTCGACTCGAATGCAGAATAACAGAAAAGTAAATTTTTGGAACAGAAAAATATATCGGATCGAGTGGATGTTCGAGTCGATTCGAATTAGTTGAGTCAAGATCTCAAAAAATAACAGAGAGCATGATTTTTGGAACAAAAATTTGAAATAGACTCGCAGGCTAGTCGAGTCGACTCGAGGTATAGTCAAGTCAACTCAAGCTCAATTCAAGTCGACTCGAATTCCAATAGCTAGTTCTGCAGAATTTCAAAAATATGTAGAATTATTTTTAACAACTAGTTTTTACTTTCTAACGATTAGAAACGGCTAGTTTGGCTTCTAAAAAAAATTTAAAAGCTTCCAAAGTTAATGAAGAGCCAAAAAAAGTGGATTAAAAAGAGGAACACATCAATCTATACGAGGACCATTGAATATTCTTGAGAGAAAGAAAAGAGAAGAATTAATTACAGAATTATAAGTGTACTTTTCAGAAAAATCTTGTCCAGCTTCTTCTATATCCTCTCAAGCTTCAAACAACAGAAGTTCAAGCTTCAATCAAGCAAACCATCAGCAACTTCTTCGAGCTTAAAGAGTTTACTTTTATATTTTTATTTGTGCTAAAATTCTATCTTCTTATATTTTTGTTTTCTTTACAAGTTTCTTTGGAGGAAAGAAACTTGAGGATAGGCTGGTCCAAGCCCGTAATTAGACGCTGTAAAGATTTTAGTTGGTGGTCCCAGAAAATTAATTGGGTTGTTAGTGATTTCAAAAAATTAACGGTGTAAAGATTTTGATTGGTTGACCTGGATTAAAATTAATTGGGTTTGTTTGTGAGTCTGAAAAAATAAATACACTGTAATCAAGCAAGGATTATCGTAAAAATCTCAAGAAAAGTTTGGAGAGTGGATGTAGGTGCGGACTGCACCGAACCACTATAAAATTTTTTGTATTTTCTCTTGTTTTATTATTTTACTTGTCTTGCGTGCTATGAATTTCAGTTTAGCATAATTTAAATCTTACATAGTCATTTATATATCTTGATTCTGCTGTTGCTCATATTGTATATTCACTACAAACACTCAAGTTAGTTTATTTTGAAGCACACATTTGCCTTAAGATTTAATTTGGCTAAAAATTTTAAAGAATCCAATTTATCCCTCCTCTTCGGTTGCTATCTGGATAACAAGTGGTATTAGAGCATGTGCTCTAATATTAGTTATTGACCTAGCGGTCAAGAGCCAAAGATCTTACAATCCAAAATAAATTTTTTATTTAATGAAGGCCATTCTATAGATAGACCACTACTATTTAATAGCACAAACTATACCTATTCAAAAGCACCTAGACGTATTTATATTTAAACACTAGATTATCAACTGTGAAAAGTTACAATCAATGGCTCTTATACTCCCACAATTAAAGTAGATGGTATTCATTTTTCTAAACCCAAAGTAGATTGGGATGTGCATGACATGAAAGAAATTGAGCTAAATGCCAAGGCTATGAATTTACTTTATTGTTTATTAGATACAAATGGGTTTAACGTAATTTCTTCATATGTTTCAGCTAAACAAATTTGAAAAAAATTAGAAACAACTTTCGAGGGAGCAAATCAAAGAAAAATATCAAACTTTCAAGAAGAAAAAGAAGCTCATCCCAATGTTTGCCTCATGACTCATGAGGATGGAAAGGAAAATAAGAAGAAGCAAAAAAGAAAGAAAGCACCAATTAAAGGAGAGCAAGAAAAAGAAAGGAAAGATGAGAAAGAAGAGGAGTGTATTTCAAATCCTTGCCTCATGGCTAACAATGATGAGGTAACACTTGAAAACTCTTCCAAATTTATTTTTGATGAACTATTTAAAGCCATCATTGAATTAATAGATGAATTTAATAAATTAAGGCTGAAAAATAAAGAGCTCAAAAAGGCAAATCTCTTTTTAATGGAAAAAAAAGAATACTTTAGCTAATAAAAAGGAAGAATGTTTAAAATCCAAAAAATCATTGGTTAAAAAAAATATTGAAATGAAAGAGAACTATGCAAATATGAAATCTATCCTAAAAGAGAATGAAAATCTTCAAAAAGAAGAGAAAGAGCTTATGGAAGAAAATAAAAAGTTAAGAAAGAAGATTGAAATTTTGAAATCAATAGCAGAAAAGCTTACTTTTGGTTTTCAAAATCTTCAATCAATGAAAAATAATAGTAAAAATATTTTCAATAAGACAAAAATTGATTTTAATTTTTTAAGAAAATAGCAACCATAATAACAAAATAGGTTATTAGCGACAAAAATTTTTCATCGCTAATAAGCGATTTTCATCGCTAATACATATTAGCGATAAAATTTTGATCGTTAATTTTTCATCGTAAATAATCCTATTGTTGATAATATTTTATGATGAAAAAAAAATATCACTAATAAAAAATATTTGTGATGAATACTTTTCATCATTTAAAAAATAGAGGATGAAAAATTTAATCTAAAAAAAATATTTGCAACGAAAAAATTATCGGTGATAAATAAAAAATTAATAGCGATGAAATTATTTTCGTCGCTATTATTTTCAAAAGTTTTAATGACAAAAAAATTATGTTGCAAAAAATATTTTTTATAATGAAAATAATTTATCCCTATTAATTTAATAAAAAATTAATAAAATTGAATAATATTAATGATAAAAAATTTTATTGCAAATAAGATAATTTTAGATAAAAATTTATGTCGCTAATAATTATTTACGATGAAAAATTATTCATCACTGTTAATTATATATTTATTGATAAATTAAATTATATTAGTAAAATATTTTTAACGATGAATATTTCATCAAAAATAATTTTATCACTAATAATTTAGTCAATTTTTTTTAAAAAAATTATGAATATATATTTTTAATTTATATATATAATATTTTTTATAAATTAAAAAAAATTTAAAAAAATTTACACAATAAATTGATAATTAAATTTTATTTTTTTATTATATTAAATTAAAATTATAAGATATTTAAAATAAAAAAAGTATATCAATAAGCCGTCAAATATTAGCATCTGAAGAACGAGCTGGGGATGGAGAGCGCTCGACGGAGCTTGGACTGATGATGGAGCTTGGATCGGCCTGCTGCTGCCTCATCAACTGTATCGTCTACTTCATCTGAGTCATCCACTCCATCATCTGGATCTGAAAGTGCTATAGTCGTCAATGTGTGCAGCCAACTCTTGAGCTCGCTGTCGATCTTTGGCAGCCTGCTATCGATCCTCGACAGCCTGTCTCTGCACTTCCATCAGTCGAGCCTGGCATGCAGAATGGATCTCAGCCCTAGATGATCATGAGGATGAAGGAGTAGTGATCCCATGTCCTAGACCCCTAACATAACAGGGTCTCGTACCGAGCATTCGATCACAGATCTTATCATCTGTGGGTGCGATCGAGCCCTCAGGGGTAGGTTGGGATCTCATGTCGGTCATACGATCCTGAAAATAAAAATTAAAGTTATTTTAATTTTTTAATAAAAATCAAATTATGAATGAAAAAATAATTGAAAAAACTTATAAAGAGCTCCTGGCTCTCCATCGTCCACTCTTTCAACCGTCACTGGTGGATCCGTTGGTAGATATCGATCTTACCAGAAAGCTCACCACTCTCAGCATCTATCTGTAATTTGAGAATTAATTAAAAAAATTTAAATGATTAGAAAAATATAACGTAATTAGAAATTAAAAAAATACCTACCATGTGCTCCATGTGGCGAGCAAACGATCTCGAACCCCCACAATACGGTACGATCTGTCTCGCCAGTTCGCCGTATTCTAGGCACATCATCTCTGTAAAATTAGTAGTAAAATTAGTAGATAATAAATTTAATTTAAAAATAAATGATTAAATCATTAAAGTCTAAAAAAAGTTTAGATGTGTAACATGATATACCGGATCCTCGTAACGCCGGCATATGATAGTCCAATCATCGATGGTGATGCTGTCATAGGGCTGTAGCCGCGCCGCCTCCTGCCCATGAGCCTACACCATCCAGTACCAACGCTGATGCATGTGATGGCGATAATCTCTGAAACTCAAGGATAGATGGGTATCGATCGCTCGCCTCACATGATCATCCTTAAAATCGATGAGATCAAATACACCCTGCGAATAATAAATATTAGAAGAATACTATACAAATTAAATATTCACAATATAATTTATTTTACCTGTAAGTGGGTATAGAAAATCTCTCTTTGAGTCGGGATAATGTGACGCCAATCGAAGAGCATCACGAGGGCATAGCTGTGGCATATGATGCCCAGCTCGGTCTGCCATGGCTCACACCATCTCCTAATGGATCCACCCTATCCTTGTGGTCTTTGTTCTTCAATGGCACCTCAGAAGTAATTGGCACAAAGAAAGGAAAACTTTCGTGTAAGAAAAAAAAGTCCAAACATCAAAATAATCTTTGAATTTCTAGAGCAAGAATAAATTTTAATTAGATAGAAAATTAAGAGACTGAGCTAAAAAATTATGTAGTCTTTTGACTTATCCAAACTCAGTTCAAGAATTTTTTAAAAATATAAAGCTCGGTGTTGAAAATTTAGACTCAGGAGTTTGAAGTATTCGTATTGTGTTAGATGATATAAGATTAGCTCGGATACTAAGGATATCTACTGATGGACTAAAAATTTATCTACTCTTTGGATTTGCTCATCTATCCTAAATCAATGAGAGAATTTTATGGTTGCATAAAAGTGAGAGTTGAAGTCTAGTTTTCAAAATAAAAGACACACAGATTGAGATGAATGTTGATAATATTGGATGCACGCTAAGAGCACCTTGGATCGTCTCAAGCAGTGATATATTTGAAATTCATGTTTGTTTGAGATGATGTCAAGAATATTGAAGATATCAGTGTCAGTTAGTTGAGTATAAAAATATAACTACTATGACCAGCAGAATCTTCTTCATATTAGTTGTGCATCACATTCTCTAGAAGATTCTACTTTGCATGCTAGCATCCATGCTATAGAAGTTATTTAGATTGAGGAGCTAGTAGTATAGATAGAGCAGATAGAGATAGCTCCATCTTCACTGATCAGTCATCCAAAGGATACAGATTGACTATTTGATAGACTGGATGAGAATATATTTATCAATAGAATTTTTACTAGAATCATTCCTTTCGTTTGTGCTAAGATTCAAAGGTATACTTCATATGCATAGCTGGTAAGATGAGATCTGATGGAGACACAATCATTAATCAAAAAGGAGTTAATATGATTGATCAGGCTATCACTTTAGTAAGGAAATATGTGCGTGACTAAGGTCAGTTATTTGGAGATATTAGACCACCTCTCCATCTAGTCAACCTAGACTTTCTTCTTAAAGCTATACCAATCTATTCTCACTTAGTATGCTAGGATTTATTTCTTAGAATTTTAGTGACTATAGCAATCCATTTTTGAAATTCTTAGAATATAACTCTCATATATCTTGTTTGTTTTTCATGTTTAAAATAATAAAAATTTAGATCACTTTTGTAATCATGTTTTAGCAAATCAATGAAAATATAACTTTTTATTAAACATAATATATTTGATGTGTCTAATGATTATCCTTGTTTGCTTAATTGAATATTTGTCTTGTTTATAAAACTAGAAAGAGAAATATATATAAACTAATATTAAATTTAAATAAATAGTTGATCAAATTAAATAAAAATGCATGATTTGAAAGAAAAAAGGAGAGAACTAAGATTAATGAATCTTATGGCATTAACTATTAAACTGAGAGAGAATTAAATAAATCAAGCTTTTGAGCACTAATTATGAAAAATAAGAAAAAAAATATTATTTAAAAAATTATCTTGAAAATTTAATGGGATAAATTATTATTAATCTTAGAATAGAAATCATTGATAAAAATTTGAACCTTGCTTGTTGTGATCAAAATCTTTTTTGAGCTTAAAAAAATTATTTTATTTATCTTGATATATTTGAGCATTTATGTAGCTTTATCTATTTGATTTGTTTCCAGAAATTATCTGCAATTCATATGATTTGATTATCAGTTCTACTAATTTGATCAGATTTGATTGTTATTAAGAAATGAATTTGATTTTTGAACTTAACTAGAGAAATTATTTTTGATTTATTTTGAAAAAATATTTTTATCTCTAAAAAAATTTTATTGATGAACATTTGTACTTTGATTTATGTTATCATTGGATTTGTTCATTCATATTTGTACTATCATGTACTTTTATGGCTTGATTCTATCCTTATTTCTAATAACCATTTGATATCAAGCTAAATTTAAAACATATCCTTATACTTTGTCATGGTTGATCAATTTTTAAATGGATTAAAAAAATTACTCTTCTCTAATCATTAAGTGGTATCAAAGGTTTATGAAAATCAAAGTTGGTCTGAAATTCAATTCAAGTGATATCAAATTTTAGTTTGAGAAAGTTATTATTGGTATTAGATTTGATATAAAGTCAATTATTTACATAATTAGTATCGAGAAAAATTATCTTAAAAAAATTTTCAAACTTGGTATCAATATTATTCTTGCCTTACACTTTATTGAGTTATCTTTGGCAAAATAATTAAATATTGTGTCTCAAATCTATTTCATATTGATATTCTCTTGATATGGCATCATTTGAGACAAATTTAAAAAATTTATGAATTTAAATAGATTGATACTACTCAAAGAAAAAGAAGAGATATCATTCGAAAAAGAAAAATATATCTTGTAGCTAATTTTAATGCTTAAAATTCTTAAAAATTGAATAGCTCTATTTTTTCTTGAATTTTTAAAGCTCAAAGCTATTCCTTAACTAAATTTAATAAGATTTCTTTTTGAATCTATGGTTTTGAGAGAAAAAATGCACTATTAAAATTATATTTTATAAAAACAATTAAGTTAATTTTGAATTCAAAATCATAGAGAAACATGCTTTTCATAGTTAGTTTTAAGATGAAATTTAAAAAATATTTTGCTTCATTGATTTATTTTTGAAAAATGAAGAATTCAAGTGGTGTTTTCATTTGATATCTAGAAAATCTTTCAAAAAAGATACTATTTAGTTTAGTTTTCAAAATAATTGATACAAAACTATTTTCTTCTCAAGCATACTTTGCTCGGTATCATATCTTGCTTCGATACATTTTTGATATGATATCTTTCAAGACAAATTTAGAAAAATGACATCATTTAAGAACTTAAATAATTGATACTTTTTAAAGAAAGAAAGTAATGAAGTTTATTTTATGCTTATCAGTAATCATTGAAAAGTTTCAACTCTCAAAACTTTTTAAAACTCAAGCTTTTTCATAATTGAATTTGAGAATCTGTTTAATGCATCCATCATTATTCAAAAAGAAAGAGATATGTTTATAAATCTACATTAATTAAAAAAGTAAGATAATTCCTTTTGGATAGTTACTATTTGGATTGAATTTCAAAATATTTGGTACCAAAAAGAATTAAATTAATTATTTTTTATTTTAAATAGATTGTTTTTAAAAGAAATAAGTTCAAACTTCCTTCAATTTGTATCAAGTAGAATTTCCCAAGAATACTATTACAATCAGTATCCTAATTCTTATAATTGTAGTTTATACTTGCTTTAAATTCTATTATTTTATCTTTTGGCAAAAGAAGAAGATTATATTTGTCTCAAATTTGATTTTGTATAGCTGATATGATATCATTTGAGACAAGTTCAAAGAATTTCATAATTTTTTTGAACTTAATTGAGTGATATTTCTTAAGAAAAAGAAGATCTAAATTAAAAAAAAATCTCTTTATAATTTGTCTTGCATGATTCACTGGTATGATTTATCCAAGCAATTTGATCTGAATTCAATCGATTCATCTTTTTGATCAAAAGCTAAATTAATTGATATCATAAATTTTCATAATTGATATTGGAAAACTTATTATTGTCTTGAACTCTATCTATTTATTATTTGGCAAAATCAAGAGAATATTTTGTCTCAAATATGTTTTTCTAAATTGATTGATATCATAAATTTTCATAATTGATATTGGATAACTTATTATTGTCTTGAACTCTATCTATTTATCATTTGGCAAAATTAAGAGAATATTTTGTCTCTGTTGCTCCAAGATTGATTTTGATGATTACAAAGCAGATTGAAGGGATACAAATATTTTAAATTGAAAGAGTCTTTATGCTTTTCAGGGGCAAAATCGTAATTTTACTAAAATTCTGATTTGATAGTATCATTTGGTAGAACAAATGATTTGTAATCTATTGGTGAAAATTTCATTATTTTTGGGCTTATATTTTTGAAGTTATGAAGGTTTGAAGTGCATGAGTCGACTCATGAGTCAACTCATGGCACAATGAGCTGATTGGCACGCAAAAATTTTTCTTGGCACGCTGGATTTTTGGCTTGGCACGACCTGTGAGTCGACTCATGAGTCGACCCACAAGGCATGAGTCGACTCATGAGTCGACCCCTGCTGATTTGAGCCAAAAAAAATTTCAGAAACCAAATCTCTGGTCTTTGCAACAGAGGAATCTCTGATCTTTGCAACAGAGGTCGACTCATGAGTCGACCCCTGAAGTATGAGTCGACTCATGAGTCGACCCCTGCGACAGAAATCGTCCGCAACGGCTAGTTTTTTGCCCGTTTTAATTGCCTTTTATGCTCCCTAAAAATGCTCTAACGGCTCTTTTTCTGCCTAATATGTTTACTCTTGTTTCTTAATGCTATAAAAGGTTTCAAAAGATGAAAATACAGAAAAAAGACAGAAGATCAAACATTTATACAAGAGGATCCAAAATCTACACGAGAAAGCCTGAGATCAACGAAATACCCAAAAGAAAAAGAGAGAGGATCCACAATATACACGAGAGATTGTGAAAAAGAAAAGCAAGATCATTCAAAGAGAGGAATTTTCAAGCCTATTGTTCAACCTTGATCAAGAGATTTTTCAAAGCCTTCAAGAAGTCTTCAATCAAGTTCATCTTCTTCTCAAGCGTTCATTCAACTTTTTATCCACCTTGAGGAAATCCAAAAAGGAGATTCTTCATTTGAGTAAAGTGTTTTTATTGTTATATTCGCTCATTTAAGGAGCTATTCTTGTACTTATTTGTGCTCTAAACTGTCTTACTCTTTGTGAGTAATTAATCTTATTTTTGGAGGGTTTCCAAAACAAGAGAAGGTTGATCTGAACCTGAAATCGGAGTGTTTTGGGTTAGCTTGTACCCGAGAAACAAGTGGACTAGCTTGGGATAGCTAGTGTCGGAGTTTCCGACTTTTTGTATTCAGGTTGAATACAAGTACAGTGGATTGAAATTCCCAAGTAGGAGCTTGGGGAGTGGATGTAGGTGCAAGATTGGCACCGAACCACTATAAATCCTTGTGTTTGTGGTGTGCTTTATTGTTTCTCTTTATTTCTTTATTATATCCTTGCATTCTTGCTTTAGTAAATTAATTTTGATTTAAAGTCTTTCTTCTCATTCATCAAGTTTTTAACAAATACCTTTCATAAGTAATTAGTTGAACTTAAATTTTTAAAAATCCAATTCACCCCCCCTCTTGGGTTGTATAGTTGGGCAACAGTCTCAAATATGTTTTTCATTGCTCTGTCTTTGGCATCATCTTCTTGAGATAATTTTAAAAATTGATATGTATATGCATCAATTAGACGATACTTCTAATAAAATAAATATATCTTAAAATTTGCTTTGAATGATCTGCTTAAAATTCTTTGCTTTGAAATGATTCATCTTTCTTCAATATTTGAAATTCAAAGCAATTTTGTAATTAAATCTAAGAATCTATTTAATGCATCAATTTTATTTAAAAAAGGAGAGATATACTTTTAGATCTATATTGTTCAAAAAAAAACTCTTAATTAAATATGAATTTGCTGTAGTACTTTAATAAAAAAGGGGGAGAAGTCATACAAAGGGAGAGATGGTATCACAAGTTAAAAAATCTAAATTTGAATGTTATATTAATGTTGAATTTAAAAGTAAGTGAACTTAAATATATTTTTAAAAATTGAATGTTTAAGTTGATCACGTGCTTAGAATGCTTATTTGATTGACTTGATACAATCAATTGATCTGTATATTGATTCTTGAAATTTGAATTTTAAGATGAAATAAAACTTTTATGAAGAATATACTTAAAGTATTATCGAAATAATTGTGCTCAAAGCTTAAATTTCAAAAGGGAAGAGCTATCAAATTTTGCAATTTAAATGTATTTTCACTTGATTTTGAAGATTTTAAATTCTTCCTTTGGACTTTTTGATACTGTCAAAAAGGAAGAGAGATGAACATTGAGTATATGCTTGATTGCTTGAGTTGATCATATTTGAAATACTCTTAAAATGCTGAGAGAAAGATATACTTGAGATGTAAAATGCTTATTTGCTTACTTGAAATATTTATATAAAATGAGAATGTCTGGATATGTACCATCTTGAATATTGATATTTAATTTTAATGTCAAAACTTATAATAAAAATACTTTGATAAATTTTATTGAAACATTCATGAAGAATGTTCTTGTAAGTACTTATTTATTCATTTCATGATTCATATTCATATTGATAAATTAGTTGAAACATATTATACTTTTTTATACATATATTCGAAGTTTTGTCATCATCAAAAAGAAAGAAATTATTGATTCTATGATTGATTTTGATGATTACAAAATATTGAGTGATTACAGTACTAATTATATGTTCATGAGTGAATATAGGATTTTCTAGATGCTTAAAATGAAAAAATTATTTGTAGAAAAAATCTTCTTAAAAGAATGATGATTAATGATCAAATAAGACTCAAACAAAAAATTTTTAGAAGCCTAAATGCTACGAAAGATCTTAGATATCAAGATGAAAGATGCCCTCAAAAGTTGAAGTTAAAAAGCCACTTATGCAGAAAAATATGTAGAAATTTTTATTAGGCTGTCATCCGAGTCGATTCAAATTTTATCCGAGTTGACTCAAATGAAATAGTGAAGAAAAATAGTTTTCACATGCAAAAATTTTAGCTGGCATATTTTTGAGTTGACTCATGAATTATTCGAGTCAACTCGAATGCGGAATGGTAGAAAAATAAATTTTTGGAATAAAAAATATATCAGATCGAGCGGATGCTCGAGTCGACTCGAATTAGTCAAATCGAGATCTCAAAAAATAATAGAGAGCATGATTTTTGAAACAAAAGTTTGAAGCAGATTAGCAAGCTAGTCGAGTCGACTCGAGGCATAGTTGAGTCGACTTGAGGCATAAGTCGAGTCAACTCAGGCTCAATTCGAGTCAACTTGAATTTCAACGGCTAGTTCTGCAGAATTTCAGATATATGCAGAATTATTTTTAATAGCTAGTTTTTACTTCTTAATGGCTAGAAACGGCTAGTTTAGCTTCTAAAAAGGATTTAAGAGCTTCCAAACTTAATGAAGAGCCAAGAAAAGTAGATTAAAAAGAGGAACACATCAGTTTATGTGAGGACCATTGAATATTCTTGAGAGAAAGAAAAGACAGAAATTAAGTACAAAATTGTGAGTGTGTTTTCAATAAAAATCTTCTCCAACTTCTTCTACATCCTCTCAAATTTTAAACAAGAGAAGTTCAAGCTTCAATCAAGCAAACCATCAACAACTTTTTCGAGCTTATAGAGTTTATCTTTATATTTTTATTTGTGTTGAAATTTTATCTTCTTGTATTTTTGTTTTTTCATAAGTTTCTTTGGAGGAAAGAAACTTGGGGATAGGTCGGTCCAAGTTCGTAATTGGATGTTGTAAAGATTTTGGTTGATGATCTTGAAAAACCAACTGGATTGTTAGTGAGCCCAAAAAACTAATGGTGTAAAGATTTTGATTGATTAATCTAGGTTAAAACCAATTGAGTTTGTTGGTGAGCCCGAAAAAGCAAACACACTGTTATCAAGGGAGGATTATAGTGAAAATCCCAAAGAAGGCTTGAGGAGTGGACGTAGGTGCAGATTGTATCGAACAACTATAAAATTCTTTGTATTTATATTGTACTTTTTTTTGTTCTATTATTTTACTTATCTTACATGCTTTGAATTTCAGCTTAGCATAGTTTAAATCTTGTATAGTCATTTATATATCTTGATTCCACTGCTGCTTATATTGCATATTTACTACAAACACTCAAGTTAGTTTATTTTGAAGCACATACTTGCCTTAAGGTTCAATTTGGCTAAAAGTTTTAAAGAACCCAATTCACCTCCCCTCTTGGGTTGCTATCTCTGGATAACAACAATAATAACTTTTCAGGCCTGAGCTCCATCCAGCTCGATCTTCGGGCCTCCTTCTCAGGGTCGAGCCCATTCTATTTCGAACTTCAAGCTTCCAAACCAGGCCACGAGTCTTAATATTTTTTTTCAACCAAAAGAGAAGGCCATCCGAACCATGGGCCTTAGGGTTTTTTTCTTCAACCGAAAAGGAAGGTCAAGAGGAGGGGAGGCGGCGGGGTAGCAGCGGAAAGTAGGCGGCGGGGCAGTGGTGGAATGTAGGTGGTGGGAGGGAGGAGGCAAGAAGGCTGGCAGATGGGGAGGACTCAATAAGGAAGTGGAAACTAAGTAGGTAGGGAGAAGGTGGCGGGTGGTGGGAAGGAGACAAGGGCCCAAGAGGAGGAGGATGGGACAATGCAAGGGTTGAGGAGGAGACAGGATGCTGGAACGAAAAGGAGATGGGGAGGCCATGACAACATGAAAAAGCGATGGCTAGTAGGGAGGATTAGAGGTGGTGAGGAGGTGATGACAATACGAGGGCCGACGAGGAGAAGGTGGGGATGTCGGATGAAGTTGAGCATGCCAAATATGCCTTGAAGATGAAGGATTCGGGGGGTTGGTATATAGATCCGCACTGGATTTGGATTGGATTGACAAAAATCCGAGTCCGACCTGTTATCCAAATCAGGTGGGCTGTCCGTCAAATAATTGTAGGTCGGGAAATTCTTTGTGCACCATGAGTGGTGTAGAAAATCTTACGTGGAGTGCATCACTTTATGTGATTGGTCCACCTAGCCATTACTTCCTAACGCGCATTTAATGCCTGCAGTTCCACTTTTTCATTTAAAAATTTTGAATGATGAAAATATCCCTACTTTTTGAAAAAAATATTTTCTTATATCAATATTATGACATCATGTGTGCAGAAAGTTATAATTTTGATGCAGGATGTCATAATATGCCACAGGATGTCATAATTTTTTTTCAAAGAGTAGGGATATTTTCATCATTCAAAATTAAAAAAAAAAATGAAACTACACACATTAAATGCGCTTTGAAAAGTGGTTGAACAAAAATATCTCTTCTATATTATGACATTCTGGACCATATTATGATATCCTGCATACAAGAAGTCATAATTTGACACCGGATGTCATAATATGCTATAAGATGTCATAATTTTCTGAGCCATATTATGATATCCTACGTGTAGGAAGTCATAATATGCTACATAATGTCATAATTTTTTTTAAAAAGAAGGGATATTTTCATCATACAAAATTTTTAAATGAAAAAATAAAACTACATGCATTAAATACATGTTGGAAAGCGGTGGCTACGTGAACCAATCACATAAAATGATGTGCTCTACATCGAATTTTCTACACCGTCCGCGGTGCACAAAGAATTTCTCATCACATGTCTCTCTATAAAAATTAATGATAGTACCCGAGCCTAATCATGAGAAATTCTTTATGCACCGCAGACGATGTAGAAAATTCGATGTGGAGCAAACTGCTTTATATGATTGGTCTATGTAGCCACCATTTTCTAACACATATTTAATGCATGTAGTTTCTCTTTTTCGTTTGAAAATTTATAATGATGAAAATACCCATGCTCTTTGAAAAAAATTATGACATTCTATGTCCATATTATGATATCCTTTGTGTAGGAAGTCATAATTTTGACGCAGGATGTTATAATATGGCACGAGATGTCATAATTTTTTTTGAAGAATAGGGATATTTTTGTCATTCAAAATTTTCAAACGAAGAGTCAGAATTGTAGGCATTAAATGTGCATTGGAAAGTGGTTGGACAAAAATGTCCCTTCTATATTATGACATTCTGGACCATATTATGATATTCTGCATACATGAAGTCATAATATCATAATTTAACGTAGAATGCCATAATATATCATAGGATATCATAATTTTTTGGACCATATAATGACATCCTGTAAATAGAAAGTTATAATATGTCACAAGATGTCATAATTTTTTTTAAATGATAAAAATATTTTCATCATACATAATTTTTAAATAAAAAAATAAAATTATAAATATTAAATATATATTAAAAAATAATGATTATACCAACCAATTATATAAAGCGATGCGTTGGATTTTCCGCATCATCTATGGTGCACAAAAGATTTCTTGCCTGATCCTTGGATCGGGATGTCGCTACAAAGCCGGAGTAGTATGTGGCATAAGGAGATTGATTGGAAGATAGGTCATGTCAGGGTTTTACCGCCACGCCAGCTGTGAGTATGAATGTCATGGTAAAATGTTGGCTCTCGTGGCATTTCCATTTTAAGTTGCCGTCCGATCAGTCCAATGAGGCGTTATTAAATGAGCGGTCCAGATCACATACAAGAACTGACCGTACACTGACTAACAAGCCCGTTTCGCGCTCCCAGCGGAAACTCTCGACCATCTCCCATTGATCAGCCGCCTATATATATAGCCACCTCCCCCGACTATCTTTATTCCCCTGCGACGACGTCGGAGGGAGCACCTCTGTCTCTCGTCCGAGCGGTACTACTTCTTCCTTCTTCCAATCCGATCTCACCTCTCGGAGTGAAACCCTAGATTTCCGTCCCCGGTCTCTGATCAATCGCAGAAGCCACAAAGCCAGCAACTCTCTCGTGCCCTAATCTGCGATCCCTAGCCGTCGCTCTCGCTCTCGCTAGCGCCTCCGCCACCCTCTGTTTCCGTTGATTCCCATTTTGATCGGGGGAATGGCGGTGATCAACATGGCGGCGAAGTATAAAACGATGGTCAAGGAGCCTGGGATTCCAGGAGTGCTCAAGATGGTGGATCTTTTCTTCATTCCACTCCTTTCCTCTTTTTCTTGAATTCTTGCTGCTTTGTGTGCTCCTCCTTCTTGACATGCTTTTAGATCGTTAGTTTGATGTTCTTGTTAATTGTTGACTGGTTTGGGACTAGTATTTGATGTCTGTCTTTCTTTGTGAACAATTTGGAAACTCTTTGCCTGGATCAACTTGTAGTGGAAGCTTTAGTCATATGTGTGCTTGGAATCAGGACATTTCTTGAAATAAATCGTGTTTATCGTTTTCTTTTCTATTGATGGTTATTGAGTCGATTGCCATTGTTGAGTAATATCCTCTCTTTGCTGATGATCGATGTTGCCTTGTGGTTGCAGTCTGAGGAAAAATTTATATTCATTCCAAACGATCCTAGATCAGCAATGAAGCTTAATGTGGATTTTAGAAGTATTAAAGGTACTGGCTGCTGTATTCCTTAATCTTATAGAAAAAAAAATCTTTTATTAACAATAATACATTTTATTTTCTAAACTCTAGCACCTTGGTGTAGTTTGACAATCTAAAAATGATTCTTGTTAATTTCTTTTTCACCCCTTAAAAAAGAACATGAATTGTAGTATACAGAAAATATTGCAATAAATTTTTCAAACAAAGAAACAGTTTTAATCTGTTTGTTGATGGTAAGAGCAGAATGTTGGATTTAAACTAGGAAAATAGGAGCATTCCCTATCCCCACACTTCTATACTCCTATTGAGTGTCACATCCACATCTGGTGGATCACAAGAACTTTCAACCGGTTCCTTGTCAATTTGTTTTTACAATTAGCATTGTCTCCTCGAATTCTATCATCTTTATGGTTTTTGTTTTAACTCTTCTTTATTTTTTAGCATCTCTCCTTCTATCACGGACCCAAGAAAGAAAGCAACTTTCGATGCTTACCAAGAGCAGATACAAATTAATTGGATGCAGTGGTACTAATTTCCATGATACAGCTGTATCCATGAATATCATCTTCAAATTGCATTATGTAATACGCTTTTTCCCAACTTGGTTTGTTTAATGGGGGATTTGGTTAGCCCGACATTAAGAAATCTCCTCTCTTTCTCATCTTGTCCTACAAGTGATGGTAGACCTTTACCTGAATTGTAATATAGGATAAATTTGAAATAGTGTAGGTGAAGGATATGTTTAAGCTGTGAAGGCAGAAGTCCTTTTTCTTTTCTTTTCTTTAACGGTGGTTAGGCCTTATGAAAGAATAGTTACTTGATGCATTCTATAGGATCAAGTGGGTGCCCACTTCCCTTTACTTAAGGGAAGCCAAGGACCAAGGACCATAATATATATATATATATATTTTTTTTAAGATCCCGGGAGAAAGTTAAATTTTCAATTAAATAGCATGTTTTAGTTGATGAAGGACTTTAACATCTCGTTAGAAATTCCCATGTTTTGCCAAAGTAGCTCGTTCAAGTAGTGGGATGCAGCAGGGTCCAACTAGCTATGATAGAAATATTCCTGCTTTGATGCTACGTAGGCCAAATCAGTATCTGGTTGCATCCCAAAATTATTTATGACTGGTGCATTCAGACTGATTTCAGCCTGACCATGTCAAAAGCTGTGACCTGCTCTTGTTCTTTTGACATTGTCAGACACAGAAGAGATCAAAAACATTCTTTCAAAAATCATTGAATTTGCAGCCATAATGCTGAAGAAGTGATGAATCTATAAACTTCTTCATTCTTTATGTACTTTTGATCGGTGGATATATAAAATTCTCAATTATTGAATTTTTTTGAATGCTTGATATGAGTTTTTTGATGGCTGCTTTTCAGATTCTTAGGAGGTGTTCAGACTTTTACACCATATTTTAAAACTTTTATGTTTCTTTTGTACAGTTCACTACACTGCACTTCTGTCCCAAACTCACATTTGAAATAGACCCACTCCTCTTTGGAGCATCTATATGGGCTCCAAGATTGTGCATGCCTAACCAAATATAACTCTTATTTCTGCATAAACTTATGCAGGATCTAAGGTTAAGTAGCATCTGGTGGAATGACGCAAGATGTTCACGGATTCACTCAACTTTCACATGATCTTGTGACCTATGTTCTCTATTTGTGTGTAAAGATCTTTCCTGGACTACAACCTATGATGCCAGGTGCTTAAACCAGTCTCCAATTCTAGAAGCACAGTACCCAATCATTGACCAAGGAAACTATAGTATTCACTTAAATTTCTGAGTTTGCCATCTTTAGATATTAAATGGTGTATTATGAAAGAGCTCATATCTTTGGCCCTGTTTTGAAGAGACATTCAGAACAACAGCTCAATGACCATAGGATGAATACTACCAACTTTGTCTCTGAAAAATTCTATTGCTTTGAGACTCTGTTTGGTAAATTGGGACAGGAAAAAGTGATTGGCATCCTTTATAATTGGTCTTTTACGTTAATGTTATTTGATTATGCTTCTTTTCTTATCTGAATTTTAGGTCACAAGTTCAGCAAAGATGGTTCCAAACAAGCATTGTTGAATCTTACACAAGATTCTGAGAAGGTATTGTTTATCATGTAACCGTTGATTACGTAATTCATGAAAGTTGTATGCCTCAAATACATTGGTGAACAGATTTGGACATGATAGAATTTGTAGGCAACATGCATATTTTATAGCATGGTAAATTTAATTTATTTCATGCTTTATACCTTTTGCTGTTGCATTAAGCGTGCTTGATATATTTACATTTATTTCAGGGTGGAGGCTACATATTTGAGTTTGACAATTTTTCTAACCGCAATGTTTGCCGAGATTTTGTAGGTAAATTTCAATCTCTTACATGATAGTTTCATCAGCTTTGCCAACATCTACATGGGGTCCCTGACTATATTTATTTTCTATTCCAAAATTTGTTAAATAGAGGGAGCCCCTATATTGGCATATTTTGCTTTCCTTTAGCATTGGTTCGTTCTTCAGGGAGATCAGTCCCAAGTTGTTGGTATACTTACCATTCAGTTACTCATCTGATTCATGTTTCACTCTGTTACCACTAGTTGAGGACAATGATTGCACAATATAGTCAGATGTGGAATGGATAGGTTAGGAGTGCTTTAACCTGTGAATATGATGATCCTGTAGTTTTTACTTCCAGGCTGTTTTGAGTATCTGTGGAGATCAATTAGAGTTTCATAGGCTATTGGCATCTTATTGTATGATTTTGTTCAATGTTGCAGAACTCAACATGCTTCTCTGTGGTCTTTGACATAATGATGTGTTCTTGGGACTAATTTTGAACCATATGTGATCTAACCTTATTATAGTGCATGTAGAAGTCTTTAAATCACTCATCGCTTGGAGAAAATTAGCTTTCTTATTTGTATGATACATTTGAAATTTTGTTCATCTGATGCCTTTCCATTGCTATTTTACTAGTACGTACAAAAATGGTCATGCTTTGCTGGTTGAAGATGTGTCCCTAGTGTCATTGCAATTAGTTTCACTGTAGGATTTGAATGGTTTATGTTTTGCCTGGCATGGTATAATTTCATGATGACATAGCATCATGTTTCTTTTGGTTTAATGTGTAGATATTACTTATTTGGAGCAGTATTGGTAGAATCATTATGTTCACTTATGGTTGGCACCATATTTAAAATATGTCACGTGTAAAATGAGCTTGCAAAGAAGTCCCTTGACTTTTAATGTGATCTTTGTAATTTAATATTCATTGAATGGTATTCTGATGATGTTTTCTCAATTTAATCAGTTTCCTAGAAGTCAGCATATTCTTTTTGGCTGAATACTCTTTAGGAGCCTATTGTCTGCCATATTTCTGTTGGAATCTATTCTGTCCATCACGCATCTTGTATTACTATGTTGCTGAAGTTATTAGCTATAATGCTAGATACTAGTATTAATTTGATATTGTACAAATTGTTTCATCGTTTGGCTTTTGCTTATGGTGACCCAGTCCCATATATTCAGTTTACATGAAGCTTGATCATAAATTGTTGAAGCTAATTAAATTTGGTTTGTGGAATTTCAGTCCTAGTTTGCTTAGACTCTTGGTCAGAATTCTTTCTAGTGATATATTTGTTGCTTCTTGAAGTTTATAATGCAAGATGAATGGTTATTGGATACTATTTTCAAGGTCAGGTTCATGTTGGTGAGCTCATGGGGACCTTTAGTATCTTAGGGATATATGTTACTGTTAGACTATGCTTCCCCTAGAGGAGCATGCTATCCTCTGAACCTTTTTACATGCTTCAAAAAGGATTTTCCTATTAGTACATGTGGAAGGAATATTATCTTGAAAATTTGAAGCAAAATAGTTGAGAAGATGGTATATACCTGGTCCTCTCAAGAGTAGTAGCCTAACTTCCAACTCTGTGTTTTGTTTCTGTGTACATCCATATGCACGTGTGCTATGGCTGCATGCACACATATGTTTACATTTATAGATGGAGAAAGAGTTCAGCTATGATCTCCTTGATAAGATTTTGAGCCTGTATTATATCAATATGAAATTGAAATCCGGACTATTAATCATGGGCTGCACTATTTTAATGCCTAAAACAAACTACTATATCATTTGGGTGTTTCATCCTTAGTCATCAGTGAGCACACAGTGGGTCATATAATTTGAGAATCCATTTTGTTGATCAAGAGCATCTTTAGACCTGCAGGAACCAAAATGCGTAGTGGACCATATAACTCAAGAATCCATTTCATTGATCATGAACATCCTAAGACCTGCAGGAACCAAATTTTTCTGGTCTGGATCATTCTAAACAATAAATTAAAGACAATATCTTGCCATCAACATGTTAATTTTGTTTTTACACCCACCCAATGCGTTTTATGGAAAGTTGGAAACTTTTGACCATCGTTTTCTTTTTAATTTTAATTTCAAGTTCTTCAAATTTTAACATCTGTTTTTTTTTTTAAAATAAATTTTCAAATGTTTCAAATGTTGTAAATAATCCATAGCACTGTAGGTTTTTTCTTTTAAACAACTGATAATTGATACACGTATATGTACACTCGGAATAATATATCTATTGACCTTTTTATTTCCAATGTGTTTTATTTACCTAAATATGTAATAGCTGGTGGCATCTGAACAGGAAAAGTTCTAGGGAAGTTTCAGGCTTTGATGTCCTCTAAACAAAATGAGCAACCAGTGCCTGAAAAACCTGCTGCTGCAATTCATGGTGAACAACTTAGCACCACAGAGATGGAGCACCGAATGAAATTGTTGAGAGAGGATAGGTAACTTACTCTGGCTATGTCTGTACTGCCATGTTTATTGATAACCCGGATATCATTTTGCTACTCAAACTTTTTTCTTTGTTCCTATTACATTATGCCTATTACAGTCTCATCATAACATCTACATAAATATATTTATTCTTTGAATTATATTGCCTGCCATTAAGCATTATCATGGGCTTTCTGTTGTTGTTGACCTTGGCTCTTTATTTGTTATTTATGATATACCCTTAAGTTATGTTCTATTTAGGATCATTTTGATTCCATCATGCATGCCATCTATTTATACTTGTTCTTTCTCCTGCTTATGCTGTGAAACAGCAGTTAGATTGTTCAATTTTTCACCATATCATGAATGGTTAATAAAGCTAGACATATATTTCCTGCAGATGATTTCTCAGTCTGCTGAAAAATATATAAAATTGGTTTGACAAGCAAGCTGGAGTGACGTCAGAAATAGTAGGGGGGCTAAGAAAAAGAGGGAGAAGATATTAACATAGGGGAGGTAAGACCGTAAGAGATTGAAGATATCAAGCAGAATCCGCTAATAACTTCAAACAGAAATAATTTAAACAACCAATTCTTCATTCCCCATTCATTCTCTACCACATGACTCTGTATAGGCACTACATGACTCTTTTTTATTCCCGACAATTCGCAATAATTTTCTTTTCCTTCATTCAAGCACCATTTTTTTCTTTTCTCTTTTTACTTCGCCTAAGATAGCCTTTTTCTATGGTGGCTTTCTCTTAGTGGATCATAGATGTACCCCCAAACACAATTTGATGACTTGTTCTATTGGGTTGCTGGGGACGGAGGCGTCTGGCATTGAAGCATGACAATAATACATCTCAATTTTCTAAAAGATGCCACAATTACTTCCATAGACTCTAGGAAATACATGCTGGAAGCTTAATAAATAGATATTGAAACTCTAAAAGGACATTCCATGATTCCACATTTATAAAATATAATTGAAGCTTAACAACCTCCAAGTTTTAATAGGTAATAAATGCTATTTAAGTAGACTTTTGACTTGGAGCGAATTATTGACTACTCCAAAATGTGATGAACCACATATGGAACATGTTATTTATTGTTCCAATACGTGTGTGGCGTGCAATGGAGGATTATTCGTTGTTTAATCGGTGGAAGATTGTAAAGGAACCATTTGATGGTCTGATTCATGCATGTTTGAGTCCCTATGCATTCCTTTTTTTTATTTAATGTCCTAAAGCTAAAGTCCAGTACATTTTTGAGCCTAGAGCTTAGAATTTGATATGTAATGTGGTCATTCGTGTATGTTATATTCTAGATTGTATGTGATTATGTCATGTTGCTTCCACATTTTCACTTTATTTGTTTGCTCTTCTGTCTATATCTCAAAATTGACTCAACTATATGGGAGTTTTACTCAATTGATGAACATCTGTTTATACAGACTTTTCCATTATTCTAAATCAATTATCAGTGCAATGATGCAAAAGTGAAAAATAGGTATTTATGCAGTACAGATTAAATAGGACAGGATATTATTAATGTGAAAACTGATTTTCCCAAATGCAAAATGAAGGATTTATGCATATGCATTCTAAAAGTACAGGAAGTTCACATTACATATATATATATATATATAATTCTCCTATCTTTCTGAAAACGTGAAATATTATAATGTGCCAACTACTTGCGATACTTGTGATCTCTCCACTGTATATTGGTCAGCCTTTTTTTTATCATTGTAATAGACTGAAATAGATTCCCACGTTTGCCAATTATTGAAACTTGTTACTGGAGTCATCATTAAAGTTTCTAACCACTTGGATTTGCAGTCCTTAAGGATGGAGATGGAAGATGATATATTGTTTGACTTGGATGTGTAATTATTCGGCAACTGAATTTGGGTTGTCATCCTATTTTAATGGTTCTCTATAAAATTGTGAACTTTCATATTGTCCTTTTGTGTTTTAAATGAGCGAGTTGGATGAGGTTTAATCTGGAGAAAAGTGCTTCATTTGAATTTCTTATGCATGAGAGTCATCTAACTACTAGAATTAGTGTTGCAAGAAACCTCTAAGCATTTGAGCTCCCATTGACTGAAGATAAACTAAGCTGCAGTGTTGGAATTTTCTGGTGGAATGATTTTATTGGAGATTAGTGGGTATATTTGGTGCCTGGAAGGTAATGCAATTAATACAAGGGGGCTTTATACGATGGCTATGGAAATAGGTTTTAATGGGAAAACCATGTAGCGACCAGGTGGGATCTGTTTCTGGGATTTGAATGGACATTGTAAGAGCTTAATTCTTTTCTTTTAGATGGGGATGAGGTTAAGGTTTGGTAAGGGGAATAGAGTCAGATTTTGGCTCGATATGAGCCATAAGTAATTGAACTCTTTGCTCATGCTTTTTCCAGCTAAAATTGATGAAGATTAGGCTTCTGCTAGTCTTTTTTGATGGGAACCAGAGGTGGATTTTCAGTAGCAGTATATCATATTTAGCAAGAATTCTGGTTGATGAATCTAGTGGTACGATATATGGCTTTTCTTTTTAGGCACAGTACATTGACAGATTGGAGGAAAAAGAATGAAGTGTTTGTCTTGAAGCTAATGATCTAGAAAATGCCTTTTTTTCTTGTTTTGGTTCACTGATATGAGTCTTTATAACAGAACATTTAATTTCTGTTCAGGTTTGACTGCTCACTATCCACTTATGGACTAGTTTTCTTTTCATGTCAATATTATGTTGATTGTTGGCAGTACAGATTGATAATGTGGGAAGCAGATGATGATGAATCTTCTATTTTCTGATTTTGCTTCTTGCTGTGGTTTTCTCAAGAGCATGTACAGAAGACATTTTGGTGGTGCTACATTGTAGCAACTCCAAATAAATGGGACCTAGCTTCATGGTTTTGATTATATGGTTCTTATGTCATGACAGTATCTTTGAAATGTTAATGCTTCCAAGTTTATAACTTTTTTGGAAGGTCTGGAGCATTTTTAAAATAATAAACTATGGAAAGAAGCAATTCTTGGTTACTGTAGTTTCACTTTAAATAATTAGAGTCAACATTGGTGTATGAATTTGAAACTGAGATCCAAGGGCTTTGTGTGAATCTGCTGTATGGACTTAAGAGCCTTGTAAGGAGCCAGTTGCTGATTTTTGCAGTTTTTAAGTATCTTAATTTTGCAAATTACTGAACTAAAAGGTAATTTCTACAGTGAATTGCAGAAACTGCACAAGCAATTTGTCATTGGTGGTGTGTTAACAGAATCTGAGTTTTGGGCAACAAGGAAGGTCAACATTTTGTTCAACTTATATTTAGATATTTTTGGCACAAGCATTTCTTTATCCTCCTCTTTTCATGCAAATCATAGTAAACTTTTCTTTTGGTTTGTTTTGGATGCAGAGTTTACTTGATGATGATGCTCAGAGAACATCAAAGCAACAAGCAGGATTCAAAAGTGCTATGCTCGCAGATGTTAGGCCACTGACTGACGGTCGGGTATAATATGGAACCTGTGTTTGAGTTACTGTTAATCCTAGTTATATTGTTTTTACCGTCAATGTAATCTAGGGTACTGTTGCTTTCACTGCAGTTAACTGCTGTGGTAGAAAAAAAATGATTCTTCAATATATTTCAATATATTCTAGGATTTGTTGCAAACTTTGTCTCAGTTCTCATTTTTTGTTTGAGTCTGTATTTACTTGTTATGGAAGTTTTTTGACGTTCATTGCCGACATTCCTTTGCAGACCAACAAAGTCACCTTTAGCCTTACCCCAGAGATTATTCACCAGGTATGTTAGTGTAGTACTGGCTATCCTATCATTTCATGTATGCACTTACATTAGCATTTAAGGTTCCATTATTTGAAAAAAATGTGAAAAATGGAAAGAGAAATAAAAAAATAGTTATAATTTTTTATATTGTGTTGGGACAACTTTGGTGCTGTATCGCTGCCTTGATGCTGGAGCTGCACCTATACAAGTGTGTTAAGATATGATATTAATTCACATGGCCATTTTTTAGTGTTAAAGCTTGTAATGGAAATATCTGCATGGGTTTCCTTCCCTTTATAGAAAAGGAAAAGACTTTTACTGGATATTGTATAAAGCCCAACTCGGTTAATATATTTTACTAACTTGCTTATCATGAGGGCATGTGGAAAGTGCCTGAGAGGCATTGGTTCTAACTTCTAACCTTTACCTGCTTATGCTTAGAAGTTGAGAAGTTATGTTTTTGTTATTATGTCATCTCATTTAAGTTTTTTAATTTTATTGTAAAAAAATCTTAATAAAAGTGTGACTTGAAGGAAATTTTTCTTTGGGGCTGGTCAGTGTTAGATTGGTAGGAACAAATTTCATATATACTAAGTTCTGCTTGAATTGGAGAAGAAAATAATTCACCTCCATATTTTCAGGACCCTGAAACATAAGGGGGAGTAGCATTTGACTGTCTTGTTTTTTACTTAGAGGTTGAATTTCGGGTGGATGAATGGGACAATAGTGCTATTTATATGATCTGGGTGTAAGATAACAGAGATTGTTCACCACCCAACTTTATGATACACATGATGCTATAGAGGTAATTGTGTAATTTCATGTTGCCGAAAGAAAAAAATAGTTTATCTTTGTCGTCTGCTTGTGATGGCGTAAGACTAGAGGCCTGTATTCACCAAAACATTTCTCATGTGCATCTTCAACTTATACAAATTTATTCATATAGCAAAATTTTGTTCAACATTCTCTTACTTTTTCCTACAATTTACTAGCTTTCACCAAAACCATGTTGCACCAAGGTTTGCAGTACCGGTGCATACCACCCCATACTGGGCATATCATACCATGCCGGTAACAAATCGATACTTAGTATGAGGGGACGTACGGAATATCTGTATGCGGAACTGATCGTTGTATCATGCGTGCAACACTTTGTACCAACATAGTACTGGTACGGGGTCTAGTACTGAGATTGTGAACCATATATTGCATCAAGTCACCAACTACCTCATGTGCTTTTCAGCTGTCACTTATCTCATCAAACAAAGCTGATGAGCTATTTTCTTGAGTTTTAGTATGTAAGTTTGCTTTCTGATCTCATATATTGGCCAATGGCAATGAGTGAGCCTCAGATTACCTCTTCTTTCATGACAGTCTGTGATTTAGCTAGTGGCTCGTGTTTTGTTATATTCATGGTGCATGGAGATGGGACTTAGGAACAATGCCACCATGATATGTCTTTGGTTCTCTTATACATTGTTACATGCTATCTGGTGAATGAACTTACAACCTCACACTAATGTGCATGCATACACATGGATAGGAGGGAAGGGAGAGAGGGGGTGGCAGGCTTGCATTATAGTGATGTTGGACTATTCTTTTATGTATCATCAGTTATATTTGGTTGGTGTTTATGATTAGTTCATTGTAAGTTTGTAATGAACATACTTTTTGAGCAATTCTTTTCTAATTTTGCAAATATCTTGCAGATTTTTGCTGAAAAGCCTGCTGTTCATCGGGCATTTCTGAATTTCGTCCCAAGCAAAGTAATGATACTGATTTTAAAGCATGCTAGTCTTGAAGATATCTTATTTTTCTCTTATATTTTGTTATCATTTTTTTTGAAACATCCAGATGACAGAAAAGGATTTCTGGACAAAATACTGTCGAGCGGAATACCTTCACAGGACAAAAAATTCTGTAGCTGCTGCAGCAGAAGCAGCCAATGATGAGGAACTTGCTGTATTTCTAAAGAATGATGACATATTGGCCAATGAAGCCCGCCGTAAGGTACATGCCTTACAGCATCTGGACATATTTAGTCACACTCACATGTGCGTTTTCTAGTGCAACAGCTGTCACATTGCAGGCCAATATGAACCTTTCTTATGCATGTATCCTTCTGTTTCCTGGCATTCTTCTTGTCTGCAGATTAGACGGGTTGATCCAACATTAGATATGGAAGCTGATTTAGGGGATGACTACATCCATCTTCCTGTATGTAAATGATCCATGCTTATTTTTAATTCTATTCTTAGATGATGCTGTGATGTTCATCGTATGCTTTTGAGAAACTGAGGAATCCATATTATGTATTATTTTGATAGTTTTGGAACAATGTTCTTTTTTTTTTTCCTGTGACAAAGTATGGAACCTTGGAGTACTTTTCTATCTATTTTGTATCATAGTGCATGTCACATGCGACATCAGCTTTTGGATGGTAAAATTGAAGATTTATGGTTCTTTGCTTTCCTTATTAGGCAGTTCTCATGCTAAGTTAATGCTTCTTGTATTGATTGCAGCATGGTAGTTGTATTTAGACTTGTGGTTCTGAAGTCCCCTATGTATGTTTTATATTATCTCAGGATTTTTTTAAGTAATGAATTGAAAAGAAAAATTATTGGTGTTTCAAAATTATGGTGGGGAAAAAAGAGGAAAAGATATCTTGAGCATGATACCTATACTTTGAGAAGTTTTTCATTACTTAATATATTTGAACATATAATGTGTGGCTTGGTATGATGATGTCTATGAGTCCACAACTTTGGGAAATTCATTGTGCTAATCATGTGACAGATATTGTCGCACTTGTGAGGGCTTCCCCCCTCAAACAGTATATTGATATTAAGATACTATATGCTTGCAATCTATTTGTACATTAAGAAACTAGTCATGTGACACATACCAACACGCTTGTGAAGACTCTTCCTTTTCAAGCAGTATGTTGATATTAAGATACATTATGCTTGCAATCTACTTACACATTAAGAATCCGATATTCATTTTATATGCATGCTTTGATACCTGCAGGCACCTACCACATTGGTAAAATCTTTAGCATCAATTTATCTTCTCTTACTTGGTAAAGATCTGGGAAGCAAATTATTGAAAGACTAAAATCCAGAAAATTTAGGAAAAAAATGCATTCTATTGCTTTAGAAAAGTAGTAATTGTTAGAAGTCATACAATTGGTGAGGACATGTTTGTATAACATAAATATGAACCCAATATGAACAAATAAATTATGTGTGACAATTACTTATTGAATAGATGTTGGGATTTTAAAACTTAATGAGACTAATATCCTCCATAATAAGCCATTCAATTCTTCCCTTTGGTTGATAGTTCAATATTAGGATATGTAAACTTCATACAACATTTATCTTCTAAATTATAGATTAAAAAAGTTGATTATGACAAATTTATTTAAGTATTTTTAGTGGTTTTTTCTTATTGGACTCTTTTTTGCCCCTCTTATGGTGACTTGCAGGATCATGGACTTCCTCAGGATGGTAGTAAGGAGACTGCTGATGCTGAGAATGACATAGCTAGGAGGACCCTCTCACAGGATCTTAATCGGCATGCAGCTGTTGTTCTTGAAGGAAGGGCATTAGGTAGTATGAGTTCGTGCTGTTTACGCTACTTAATTGCTATGTCCCTTCTGTTTGTTAGCAAAGCAAATAAATCTAACATTTCATCATTCTTATACAAGATTAAATTATCTTCTGTAGCTTTTCGATTGGTTGCATTTGTCTTGAATGCTGTTAAACAAACTAACTTTTATACGTGCATGTGCGCGCACGCACACACATATATTCCTATGCAAAATTGTGGCATTTCAGTTTTATGAATCCTGAAAATGGCATTATGCTGTGAAAAGTATTGGGTTTCTGGGATAAGTCTGTTGGCTTTGGTGGTATTTGCTGATGAAGGAAATGTCATCAAGGCCAAGGCAACCCTCATAATATCTGTCCTGCAGCACGTTGTTGGTTTTGCTAAATTCGTTGAGTTCTCATTGGCTTTTTATGACCTACTACTCTCTCGCATTGTGTATCATTTTGTGTTCCCCACTTCTTTTGCTGGTCTGCCCTTCAACATGATGGCACACTAGGGAAAAAGTGTTTTAATTACACTGTTGTGGATTCTGCCTTGTTCTCGTTTTCACCAGCACCATCTCATTTATCCAATCCTGTCTCACCTTTAGTTTTTTTTTTTTTTTTTAATTGAATACATACTCAATTTTCTTTTTCCAATCTATTCCTTGTTCACAAGATCAAGTATATTTCCTGTACTAGGTCCTGTTAAGCTTGTCTTTTGCTTCTTTAGCCATATTTATGAAATGGAGAGCTATTTTTGAGGTTAAAGGAGGGCCGATGTCCACCCAGTGCAAAATGGCAAGCTGTTATCTGTTCATATGCTAATTTTTCTTGATTAATGATATGTCGTTGCTATCAATTTCAACTATTTCTTTGTTTATATATTGTCCATGAAGAACATTAAAAAACTTTGAATTTATTTACTTGTTATCTTATGTTTGTTTGTTTTCCCAGTCAGTTTATTATCCAAGAAGTGTATTTGCGCAAGCGTAAATTAGTTTGATTCCGTGTATTTAGGAAGCTGCAGCTTTACTCATTATAAACATCACATGCAGTTGAGTGAATATCTTGAGGGTCAAATTCCCGTATTTGCTTTGATTACATTTAAACTTCTGCCTTGGACAATGTAGAATAATTCATGACTATATTCACCAGTTACAGAGTGACTGGTGCATTCGTATACTTATTTGCTGGCAATTAGGTTCTCTATTCCATTATTAGCTCTCTCTTTTTGATGCAACATGATAAAAAAATTGTGTAATCATGACATTGCTTATGAAGTGGACAGTCAATCTCATATAACGGAGTGCTTAGAATCTGTTTTAAATGCTTAAAATTTAGATGGGTATTGGTGATTGATTTGAGTGAAAACTCATGCAACAGCTTGCACAGTTTATCATGCAGATGTCTGAATCTGCTGCCTACAATTCTCTCGTACTTGTGCCACACATGACTTTTACAATCATCTTTTCCTTGAGTATTGTAGAAGGGATAGGGCTATGTGCCACATAGATGACAGTCATTAGGAAAACTGGACCTAGAATTGTTCTATATGTTTGGTGACATATAGGTTATGCCCATGATAAAACCAGTTTGTGATGCCGTTCTTTGACTGCATTACTGTTATATTTGTTCTGATGCATTAGGGTTTATACGATTATATTTTGAGCTTTTTCAGTCTGTAAGGTCAGAAATTTGCCATCCTCAAAACTATAGTTGTCATTGTATTTTCATTTTTGGATGTAGATGTGGAGTTGGGAGACACACGGACGGTAGCTGAAGCACTTGCAAGGTCCAAACGGGGTTAGAAATGTTATTTCTTTTCATCTTTTGTGCATCCCTGTGTTTATCTCACTTGTTACCAAACTTAACTAGGTATTTTTCTATCTTGGTTCTATAAATTTTGCACAGCGGTGTCGTTTGCTGAAACCTCAGATGAGAAGACAAACCAAGAACGATTGAAGAGGGTTTCTCGAATGACTGAGATTGAGGATCTCCAGGCTCCTTATAGCCTCCCATATGCACCACTCTGCATCAAGGTGTCGATTGATTGTTGTGATATGATGTGGTGCTTGTTACGCCATTATCTAACAGGTTCTTTGTTATGTTATTTCATTAGGATCCACGGGAGTACTTTGATTTGCAACAAGCCAATGCTCTCAAAGCTTTCGGAGATACTGATGCTGGAACCAAACCCATTGATTGCAGCCTAAGCACTGAGGAGGCATACGTTCATTTGATGGAGCAGATTTCTGAGATGAAAGTCCGAGGGTTGAATAATCCAGTTGTTCAACCTGAAGCAGCTCTCAAGGTAAATTTATCTGGATTAACAGTGAATCAAATATCTTGTATTTCAAACTTCTTTTTATAATGACAATAGAAGGAATTTGACAAGGAATTTTTGGATGATGGCTTTAAATAGGATATTTTGCATAAATGGCTACTTAAATTTTTAGATTTGCATATTTTCATTTATTTTTGCAGCATCACCATTTTTCAACTATTTTAACTATACTTGCCCTGGCCCCATATAGCGTGATGCACAGATTAAAGTGGATTTGTGCACGTGTTATGTAGTGCACAAATCCAGACTAACTAATGCACAAGTTTGGGCTAAGTATTTAATAGGCTGCTCACATCCCAAATCACTGGTTACATACATTTCAACCATCTTGTGCACTTAAATACCAAATTTAGGCTCAGTATTTAATAAGCTGTTCACATCCAAAATAACTATTTGCACACATTTAAACTATGTTATGCACATAAATAAGCAAGTGGACAATTTGTGACATGTACACTTAGATGAACTAGTGCATTATAAGTGTGATGTAAATCTAGATTGTGCACAGATTCCTTAACACTCAATCTATGGATCCGTCTATGCACCTCCAGGGTGCACAAAATCTTACTAAAAGATGTACCTAGTGTAAAATTTGATTACTGGTTGCAGATTATTCATGTTTATGGAGCCAGAGTAGGGATGGCAATTTTTCCTGACCTGCTAGGTACCTGACCCAACCCAACCCGAATGGGGTGGGTTTTATCCGACCTGATTAAAAGACGGGACAGATATGGGTTTTAGAAAAAAATATCCGAAGTGAGTTCGGATCGGATATAGATAATGATATACTCCACCCTGAACTTATCCTAATATATCTTTTATTTAAATTAAAACCCCTCCTCTCTCTCTCGTTCACATCAAACTTGCCCCCACCCTCTCTCTCTCATTTACATCAAACCCGCGCCCCCTCCCTCTCGCCCCTCGGCCCTCTGCTTTCTCTCCCTCTCGCTCGACGGGTCCCCACTCCCTTCGACCCCTAGCGGCAGCCCGGCAGGTCCCTACCCTCCTTCCTGAAGGGAAAGAAACTATTTCTCTTAGGAAGGTCCAGGTTGCATCTAAAAATTTTTCTATTCATCTACATGATTAAGGATCAAATCTTTACCTGATTAGTAGCGGAATCAGAGATCAAATCTCAATTTATCTGGATTAAACATTCGCGGAGGTCTGGATGTGCAAATCCTCTACTTCGCATGCACGCCAGACGCCGCAGAAAAGCGGAATGAACTCCAATCCAATTGCCTTCGCAAGCTAACCAAATGAGGGAGGAGATATGTTGGTGTGACACCTCACACTAGCAGATGGGACGCCCAAGAAGGATCCACGCCCAAGGAGAGGAGGCGGTAATAAAGGGAGAGATATAGGAGAAGATTAAGGATCTCTCTCTTCACACGCCTCTCTCTCTCTTTCTCTGTTCTCTCAATCTGATTTGTTTGCTATTCATCCATAGGTAGAGATCCTTTCTATTTATAAATGATTCTCATGACCCAATGAGAGTAGGACTCTTAATTCAAATCTGATTTGAATTGGTCCAATACTCATGGAAGAATAATTCCTACATGAGATAGAATTGTCATTACATACGACAATCAACTTGCACCCACTCCCTCACCCACATGGGATGCCCCAAATCAACTTCATATCAGGTGTTGGTCGGCCCACATGGGAGGGTATTCCCAGTGCAAGTAGGAATACTCATATCTCATCCAAAACGGATCTAATTTGAATTCAATTCGAAGTTGATTCGAAATAATTTCGAAAGGCTGTCAATCCCAAACTCTTTAGAACTTTTGTACCAAGTCTAGCTTGAATTTTGGACCCAATTTAAGACTAATTAATTGAGATCTAATCTGAAATTAATCGGTACTTAAATCCAATCTTTTATATGCTCCATGAATTATAGATCAGAAACTGTTCATCTTCGGGATCGAACCTGAATTTTATGTGTAGTGCTAGCTAGACATAATCAACTCTTCAATCCCATTTGACCCATAACTTAATTCTCAATTAAGTTAGCTTATATGTTCAATCAAGTCAAGTACTTCCAAATTGGACATATAAATATAGGTCAATTTTTTTCTACTTTGTCTGACTTGTGTGCGTGACTTCATAGGTTCAAACACTAAGCCAGTAGCACAGGAATCAATTTCTGCACTAATCGAGATACCATCTAGCAATGATTTCCGACGTCCAGATAGATCGAGTTATCGCAAAAGAATATTTCAGAACCCATGCACATGGTTACCGCATAATTCATTCTTTTGATCCTGAATGCTCTAGGATGGTCTTAGATTAACTGTCAACTGAGATTGCTTCATCCGCATTGTATTTCAACCTTTCAAATTCATCTCATGGATTATCCTGGCCAAGACTTTGCTAAATTGAAATACAGCGATATATCAACTCCAATAATTCGGAGAGGTCAATCCCCATCTTAATCCACACATAGACTTCTCAAGTACTTAATTGTACCTAGTAGTCTTCCGTCACTGCATTAGAAATTCAGATAGTCCAGCACCAAAGCACAGTGAGTTGTTTGCAAGTCACTATGGTGATCTCAGGTCTGAAGGACACTTATATCCATGTGTTTTGCGAGCAGTTCTTGACAGCAGAACGCTCAGTAGGTGAGTCACTTATTTAATGATGATGTACCCCTACATCTCACTTGTATGCCATACCAGTGTCATCACACTTCTTGGTTAAGAGGACAATCAATGTATATGGCACACAACAACCTCCACTCGATAAACGTCATCGTCATGTAATGACGTATCATTTGGTCGCAAACATGTTTAAGAACTATACGATAAATTCTCTTTTTATCGCACACTAACATAGTTCTAAGAATTTTATCACAACACAAGAGTTCAAGGAAGATGTTACTTTGTGATAAAAAATATCAGAATAATTTTTATTTATTAAACAATAATTCATATACAAGGATAAACTCAATCGTCACACGATTGATTTTAAGACACAATTCTCAATACTCCCCCACCCCTAGCGGCGGCGGCTTGATGTCGGAAGCCTAGCTATCATCTAAGCTTTCCTATTTGGCCACTCTAAGTCTCCCACCCGATCGAGACTCAGCACAGAAAAACCAGAGGAAAAATGGTGGAAAACATAGGAAAAATCAACGAAAAACAAAGGCAGAAAAAATTAATAGGTAAGACCTTTTCTCACATAGATTGACTATTTTTTTCCTTTTCAATTCTTTTTCTTTTCATTTCATTCTCTTTTTTGGAGATCTGTGGGGAAGGAGAGCGCCTGAGGGAGATTGGAGGGGTTCTTTAGGTTTCAGTTGGGTTTTTTTTTAGATCTGTGGGGAAGGAGAGCACCTGAGGGAGATTGGAGGGGTTCTTTAGGTTCCAGTTGGGTTTTTTCTGGAGCATATGGGATTTTGTGCGAGTTGTGGCTGTCTGAGTTGGTCCCGATTGGGGAAGGAGAGCACATGAGGGAGATTGGAGGGGTTTTTAGGTTCTGGTTGGGGTTTTTTTCAAGCATATGGAATTTTGTGAGTTGTGGTGGTGTGAGTTGGTCCCTTGAGGTTTTGAGAGCTTAATCTGGGTGGAAGTATGATATTTTGTAGGGTTTGGGGATGGCCGAATGGGGCGGTGGGCGGTGGTGGAGATGGGGAAGGAGGGGAGACCGATTTGGGTATACCCGATCCATCCTTGGAGCCCGACCTGCCCTAACCCGAGATGGCTACGGGGCGGGTATGTGTATGGCTTTTTTCTGTCGGGGTGGGTGTGGATATCAATCGATCTGACCCATACCCGACCCGTTGCCACCTTTGGGCCAGAGGGCATTTTGGTTAGAAAATTGAAAACAACCAATATCGAAAGAAGAAAGAAATATAGCTATCTCTACAAATCAGATAATGTGAGTGGCCATTTATGCAAAATTCTCCTTTAAATAATGGTGACAATGGGCCTTGTTATCTATATTTATATAGATTTTCTATTGTTTGAACAAACCATCTAGATGACCTATCTAGATGGTCTCTTACCTGAGCGTGTGTTGTCCATGAAGTGGGGACTAGTTAGGTCAGTAATGAAAAGCAAAGTTGTACCATCTCTTGGTCCTTTTTTTTAGAATATGATACAGTTTTTTCTGTTCTCTGTATGCAAAGCAGATTTGGAAACATCATAAAGGGATATCTCAAAATGCTAACTTCTTATACAATCCTTGTGTACCTTCCTCGACATTGATAATTTTTGACATGGAATACTGTTATCTTCTAATGTAAAAATTAGGTGCCAAAAGATTCTTCAACTTGCATTTTCTTTCTTTAGCAATACGGATTAATTTAGCAGCTTCTTGATGTATTACTTGAATGAATTTCAAGTAGGTTACTTAACTTTGTGGATGATATTGGAAATACCTAGAATACAAATGACATTGGTGTTATGGTAGCCGTTGTGCCTTGTCATTGTTAGGTAGATATAACTATTCCATCCAAATCATTTAATCTGTCTAGAGAAGATGGTTTTAGTAGTTTCACATTTTCTCTCTCTTACATGCAGTTCAGTTACAGTCTATGATGTAAAGGCTAAGTAAATCTATGCTGTCTGTCTAGTTCTTATATGTTCTTCTATGTAGTATTATATGTAAAATGATGATCTTGGTTAAAGGGGGAAACAAATGTAGACACATTCAAACCAGTTACTATAATTAAAGAAATGAATATCTTGATCCCAATTTTTCTGTTATTTTATTTATGTTATCCTTAGTAAGATGGTCTGCTTGTATTACTGCTTCATTTGGCTTAATATTTATCAGTTATTATAATTGCATGGAGCAGGAAAACCTAACCACCTCACTGGTATGAGCTAGGTTCTTAATGGGTTGAATCAGTATCTTTCGAGTACTAAATATCATCTTGGAAAGAACCCTCAGGAGAGTGTCCTGGATAGGCTGCCAAACAGGACTAAAGATGAACTTATGCATGTGAGTTGCCTCTTGCCTCTTGAAGAGTTGCTGCACCTTATTGCGTTCTAGCATTTACACATTTCTCTTGAAAATAAAAATCTCTTTCGAACTTAATCAATCGATCTGATCAATTACTTTTCTTATTCTGTCAAATTAATTGCATATCCTGCACTATTTCACATAGAAAAAATGAAATCTATTCCCTATTCTTTTTTTTTAAACCACAAAGGAAGTAATGCTGCTTGTCCCGTATTGCTAGAATAGATGAAACTGCTCTTATGACAGTTGATTGTTTCAGCACTGGACATCCATTCAGGAGTTGCTACGACATTTCTGGTCATCATATCCTATTACAACTGCCTACCTCTATAACAAGGTAATGTTTCTTGGTTTTGCAAGATGTTCTCATCATATCATAGGGGCCCTAGAAAGGTGGGTTGTTTTACCTGGCCAGCTTTCTGATTCCCAACTAACTCTTTGTTCCTGAAAAAATGAATTGGTACAATGAATAAAGATGTCTGTGGAGTAGTAATTCTTCTGCATCCTTCTAGTTGTGTTCTCAGTTTCTTTCCTTTTATATTATCTTACAAGGAATGCATTTTAATATGCCTGCAAGCCAGGCTTACATGATTATCAGTTCAGATTCAAATGGATTTCGGGAAGATAAATGGAACAAACATGATTGGCTTGGTTATTGAATCTTTATTTTGAGATCTTGAAGGTTAGGGAATGATGAATGAAGGAATATGAACACTTGGGGAGAAATCCAAATGTTAACAAGAGAGGATAGTCAAGCAAATACTATAACATTCTATATGTGGTTTTAATTTTTGCATGTTAAAAAATAATTTAAAATGGCAAGAATTATCTGGTAGGCAATGAGAAAACACATGTTAAATTGTATATTAATAAGCTTCTTACATTCTTGGAGGAGCAGCAAGTTCAAGTGTGGAGAGTGTTTTTTTTTTCAGATGCATTCTTGGTGAGAGGAGGCTTGTATTTGGGGTTTGCTAAGCTCACTTTTTTTTTAAAACACCAATTATAGATGCATTGATTGTTATTGGATATAATATTTCTTTGTTATTTGTTGATGCTAATTGCTATAGCATGGGTCAGCAAGGCCGCAGAAGGGATAAATGCTAGGCTGGTATTAGTGTAATCTAAAGAGAGTAAACATTGCAATTTTAGTGGATATATGTGGTCGGAGTTGCAGTTCTAGTTAAGCAACAATGTAGTACTTGAACATACTTTATTTGTTACCTGGGTTTATTTATTATGAAAAGGATGGAGAGAGATGGAAATGTTTCATATATGACTAACAGCTTAGTGATTGTAGGGCAGACTTCACCTACTGAGTGATACGAAAAAAAAATGTAAAAGAAAATATTAAGGCAATTTATTCTGTTTTTGGCTGGATTAGTGACAAATTTTCGCCCGAGCAACCAAGTTGCAACCATTAAAGTAGTCAAGGAGAGATTGCAGAATTTGGATTTGTTTCGAAGGAGAATATTAAAGAAACCAAGTAACCAAGCAACCAAGAAATTTGGTTGCAGGGCAGACTTCACCTATTGAGTGATAAGAAAAAAAATGTAAAAGAAAATATTAAGGCAATTTATTCTGTTTTTGGCTGGATTAGTGACATATTTTCGCCCAAGCAACCAAGTTGCAACCATTAAAGTAGCCAAGGAGAGATTGCAGAATTTGGATTTGTTTCGAAGGAGAATATTAAAGAAAAGAGCCAGATTGAAATACAGATACCATTATGCATTCTTTTTCTAGTTTCATGCCATACCAACCCTCTTCAGTTAGCAGTTTTCAGTTGCATACTAAATGGTGTTTGTATATGTAATTCTCATGATGTTTTCACCTTCATTGTTGGTTTGCTTGCATTTGCAACAGGTTTTAAGATTGAAGGATGCTATGGCACAGATCTATCATAAGCTACAGGTATGTTCTTGTTTCTTGTAATCCAAGAAGTAATTTGTTTTTTTTTTTCCCCTTACTGAGGTAGTTCTTTCCACTTTTTTGGCACATGTCATGGCTTTACTATCCTAACTTGGATGAGGTCTGTTGCCTCGTTACATTCTGATGGGAGTGTTCTAGTTCCAGTCTTATGTTTTATTATTTTTCTGCTATTGATGGGTTGTCCTTTTGAAGTTTCATGAATTGAAAAATATTGTTGTTGGATTTAGAGATTAAATGCATTTCGAGTTCCTCCTCTCTTTCCTTTTTTTCTCCCTTACTTCCCAAGTTTACTGCAAACCAATGATACAGTAGAAACTCCAGTTGAAATATCAGAATCTGCTGAGGACCATATTATGCTGAGCTATACTATTGCATGTCAAACTCTAATTTTTCCTCTTCTGGGTTTATATCATTGCTAGTATATATGAAGTCTCAAGGAAGTTTTGAACAATATTTGTAGTATGTAACTGTCTCGAATTTCTTAAACTTTCAGGAGACAAAGGAATCTGTTCAGTCAGATTTCCGGCATCAAGTTTCTCGCCTAGTTCAGCCCATGCTCCAGGTAGTCTTGTGCTTATTGCTATATGCGCATATACTTGCATATACATATATACATACAGAATACATACACACGTGCATGCATGCATTCATACATACTGGGCTAAAGGACTAAGAATATATGATTAGGATAGTGATATATTAGAGCCCATTGGTTTAGTGAATTGAGAGTTTAGAAGATGATTGTTTTAACAGAAAAATAGTAGGATTATTTAATTTAAGAAACAGATTCGGGATTTCTTGGGTTTTGGAAATTCATATGGAGCTTAGGGATAATATTCACTCCACAGATGCATTTTCTCTTTCACCTTGCAGATCTCTCAAAGACCTCCAAAAATCTGAAAGCTGGAAAATTTTTTGTCTTTCTTTTGAGTTTTCGTAATGGAACATCTAAATGCTTCCAATTTTCTTCGGACTTGCAAACTTCGAGTTTGATCTGAAAAAATATCTCCCAGAATTTTAACTAATAAACAGATATATGATAAAAATAATATCATTTACCCATATATGCATTAAATATAGCCTTGTATATCAATCTCATCCATAACTCTGAAACCAACCTTGGTTTCTGGTTAGCATTTGAACCAAGACATAAAACCATATGGATCTAAGCAAGTAATCCTCATCTGTGGTCTTTGCTAACATTACAGTGGTTTATTTGTTTAGCCTCCGTAATCATATTTAAATGTTTGTTCTCTAAGCTGACCATTAGATCAATTTCTTGTGTTGCTTGAGAATTCGTATAGAATCATGTTCGAAGACATTCACTAATGATTATTACCAGTAAATTTTTGCAGAACTCATTAAGTCCATTTAGGACAACTGGCAGGCGGTTTATTATTTGCAAGAATTTGTAAACAAAAAACTTGGGACTTTTTTCCTTGGGGTTAAATCAACTCAATGACTCTAGCCAGCAAGTGCAGTATGAGATATATGGATCTTCTTAGACAAGAAATCTTTAAGGCCTCTTCTCACACCTGGTTGCCAGGCTTCCAGATAACTCTCACAAGGGTTGGAGTTAGGCAAGGAGAGATTGTGGATCACAGGACAAATTGACAGGGTTATGGGAAGATTATTGATCTCATAGTCCAATATTTTTCGGATACTGAAATCTAGCTTTATGGCTTAATTTTGGTATCTAATGTTTTGGGGTTGAAATTCATTAGCCTCCCTGATTCTCCTATTTCTTTCCCCAGCCACCTTGCCTCAGCTGACAACTGCTCTTGTGGAAGTTAAGGATCACTGATCAAGCTTTCAAACAGGCCCTTAAGAAAACATGATTCAATGGTTTATAGACCTTATTGCGAATATGATATGCACATTGAAGTTTCTATGGTGTTCGCCATCCGCCAATAGTTGAACTTATTGACTTGATGCATGTTGAATTTGTGCATATCTTGTGGCAGTCAAGTGGTGTCAAAGATCATTCAAGTAGCGTTTTCAGTAATTTCAAATGCAGCATTAACAATATCAACCTAACAAGTTTACATCTCCATCAAAACATCAAAATTTTTGTGCCATTGTCGATAACAAGATTATGTAGATCGACTTCTTCGTATTGAATTTGAATGGTACATTTTTTGAGCTTGTTCATGTACCGGGATCTGCAAACTGTTTGACTTTTTCTTATCTATCTTTCCCTCTATGATAATCATTTAATTTGCATGCCTGTTGAACTGCCCATCCAACTCAAGACCTGCAATGCTCATGTCTTTTAGTCCCATGTTTCAGGCCTTGGATGCTGCCTTTGCTCACTATGACACGGAACAGCAGAAGCGGTATAATAAAAGCGGCAATAAACCAAATGGATTTGTCCAATAAGCTTGCAATTTTATATTATTATATGTACATGTGATTAAATTTTTGATGATGATAAAGTTTTTTATTCACTAAATTTCCAATGCTAGAGCTGGCATGCCTGCCTGCTTCTCATCCGCCTTTAAACTTCATTCCAATTCTGTATCGGGCTTTTCATATGTATTTCAGGGTCGTGAGCTTTCATCCTTCTCATTTGGAAGTCTAAATCTAAAGTTCATATGATCTCGTTGGAGAGACTTTACCTGTGAAATCTTTATGCAAGACTGAAAAATACTGTATTTTTGTAGCCTTCTATTCATCTATTCAAACGGGCATACTTGCGTGGCAGCAGTGCTGTTCAGGTGAATTTTACATGTCAGAACTGTGGTTCTTGTCATCTAATCGTATGACTATGGTGATATCAGATATAGTTTATTTGGTCTCAAGCATCCATTAGCGGCATAAATTTATGTGGAATTTGTTATGGGCTATCACATCTTGACTGGATGAGTATAGCATGTCTGCAGGGTTTTCAGCGAAGTTATTTATGCTTATAAGCACGAAGCTTCTGGTTCAGCATCTAAGCTACCCTCTTTTCCTGTGTTTTTTTTTTTTTTTTGGTTAAGTACAGACAGGTGATCACGTAACTCTGGTGCGAGTACAATCCGTGAGGTCAGAAATCCAAAAATCCGTGGTCCGTGGGCATGTTTCATCCTATCGTTAGATCCAGGCTTCAGAATGGGCAGAAATGTAAGAAGCAACCTAGTTAGCTGCATTATTTGTCTTTCGGAAGATATATTGGACCGACACTCCAGCAAACTCATTGAGGGTAGTTCAGATATCATGGAGAAGCAGGTGGGCCTCTAGTTGACCCGTGTTGTTTCGTATTCAGTTGATAAGCATTGCTGAATCATCCTCAATACAGATTCTTTCCGTCTGAAGTACCTGTCTAGCATAAATGATGTTTATCCAGATGGTTTGAAGCTTTGCACATGGGACGGAAGGCTAAAAAATATACGATCTCCTATTGCCAGCAGTTTGGCATCTGGCCCTTGGATGATAAATCCAGGAGCATTCTAGTCATTTTTGACACTGTTATTAAAATTGATCTTGAAAAATCTCGAGGATGGGAGCTTTTAGGAAATGAAGATAATTTTCTATTTCGTTGCAGGAGCAGGATGGGAGATTTAGGACTTAAGAGCATCAAAGGTCGGACCAGCAGCATGGAAATAATAGTATTTCTCAGTCAGATCAATAGCTTTCTCCAGCACGTGGTGTATGAGCACTATGTCAACATCGAAGATCAAACTATACCTAAAGAACCATATGTGATAAGCGACATATGCCATCCTTCCTCCAGATACAGATCAGCCCTCTAGTGGCGGTCTGGCGAATCATATCCAAAAAGGGATCCAGTCAAAGGCTGTCACTCGCCTCTCAAGGTTGGCCCCTCGCCCTCCTCCAAATCAGTCTTGCTCTCAGTGAACACAGAAGGGCATGCTCCATCCACTCTTTGAAGCCGTAGATCGGGTAGGAAGTCGGAAGGTCCATATCCGTCTCCGCATAACATATGTATCAGGAGCTAATTTTATGCCACCTTCCAAATAAAGAGCCTCACTTTGGGATGAGAAGCTACCCTTCAAATCCAATCGGCCTCAATCTTTTTGTTCAGCACCGCCCTGCACATTTTGGGGAGATCTCTTATGGGGCCTTGGAATAGCAAGAACAACCCCACCCCCTCAAGTGCTGAGTCCGATGGACAGGTATCGAAATGACAAGAATCCGATCAACAAATGGACAGTCGGAGAGACGAATAATGTCCCATGCTCTGCCACCCCTACTGTCGATAGCTAATAGGTCGCACACTCGTAGATGGTTGTCCATTTTCATGCTGACAAAGGTTGGCTTTTTGGATAGAGGCAAGCTAGAAATTCAGGCATCCTGGCTCATATTAATCAAAGTACCATCCTCAATCAACCAT